>NC_081861.1:79652018-79869185 GCF_963259705.1 Myotis daubentonii | reverse complement strand
CATTCATGGAGATTACCAGTGGATAGTTCGGAAATGACCAGAAAACTGATAATATTTACAACTCCGGTTACTTTAGGAAGCGTTTTCAATTCAAATTGCTTTCAAAAATTAGGAATTCAGGGTCATACAGCTCAAAATTTGTTTAGAAAGTCTGTAAGTAAGGACTATACTGTTTATGTTTACAATTGGAGGCCTAATTTCTCTGGCGTTTTCTGTGTGAATCAGTTAAAATGCTGACGATGCCAGCATATAGTTGTAGGAACACCCTCTAATTCTAGTCAAACTCTACAAATACGCAAATATAGTTTCCAGCAATGATTAAAAACTAGTAAGAAACACTGGATATAAATGGAAATAGATTCTTACTACATTTCCTGCCATTTTCAATCAAAGAGGTTACCAGTGGAAATTTCAGAAATGACCAGAAAACTGATAATATTTACAACTCCAGAGACTTTAGGAAGCGTTTTCACTTGAATTTGCTTTCAAATATTAGGAATTAGGGTTATACAGCTTAAAATTTGTGTAGAAATACTGGAAGTGAGGAGTATACTGTTTATGTTTATAATTGGAGGCCGAATTTCTCTGGCGTTTTCTGTGTGAATCAGTTACAATGCTGACGATTCCAGTATATAGTTGTAGGAACTTTCTCTAATAGTGGTAAAACTCTTCAAATACGCAATTATAGTTTCCCGAAATGATTAAAAACTTGTAAGAAACACTTGAAATAAAAGGAAATAGATTCATACTACATTTTCTACCATTTTCATTCATGGAGATTTCCAGTGGAAAGCTTGGATATGACCAGAAAACAGATAATATTTACAACTCCGGTTACTTTAGGAAGCGTTTTCAATTCAAATTGCTCTCAAAAATTATGAATTCAGGGTTATACAGCTTAAAATTTGTTTAGAAAGACTGTAAGTAAGGACTATACTGTTTATGTTTACAGTTGGAGGACTAATTTCTCTGGTGTTTTCTGTGTGAATCAGTTAAAATGCTGACGATTCCAGTATACAGTTGTATGAACACTCTCTAATTCTGGTCCAACACTTCAAATACGCAATTATAATTTCCAGAAATGATTAAAAACTTGTAAGAAACACTTGAAATAAAAGGAAATAGGTTCTTACTACATATCCTGCCATTTTCAATCACAGAGGATACCAGTGGAAAGTTCGGAAATGACCAGAATACAGATATTTACAACTCCAGCGACTTTAGGAAGCGTTTTCGCTTGAATTTGCTTTCAAATATTAGGAATTAGGTTTATACAGCTCAAAATTTGTGTAGAAATACTGGAAGTGAGGACTATACTGTTTATGTTTATAACTGGAGGCCGAATTTCTCTGGCGTTTTCAGTGTGAATAAGTTACAATGGTGATGATGCAAGTATATAGCTGTAGGAAATCCCTCTAATTGTGGTAAAACTCTTCAAATACGCAATTATAGTTTCCAGAAATGATTAAAAACTTGTAAGAATCACTTGAAATAAAAGGAAATAGATTCATACTACATTTTCTGCCATTTTCATTCATGGAGATTACCAGTGGAAAGCTTGGAAATGACCAGAAAACAGATAATATTTACAACTCCGGTTACTTTAGGAAGCGTTTTCAATTCAAATTGCTTTCAAAAATTAGGAATTCAGGGTTATACAGCTCAAAATTTGTTTAGAAAGTCTGTAAGTAAGGACTATACTGTTTATGTTTACAATTGGAGGCCTAATTTCTCTGGCGTTTTCTGTGTGAATCACTTAAAATGCTGACGATGCCAGCATATAGTTGTAGGAACACCCTCTAATTCTAGTCAAACTCTACAAATACGCAAATATAGTTTCCAGAAATGATTAAAAACTTGTAAGAAACACTGGATATAAATGGAAATAGATTCTTACTACATTTCCTGCCATTTTCAATCACAGAGGTTACCAGTGGAAATTTCAGAAATGACCAGAAAACTGATAATATTTACAACTCCAGAGACTTTAGGAAGCGTTTTCACTTGAATTTGCTTTCAAATATTAGGAATTAGGGTTATACAGCTTAAAATTTGTGTAGAAATACTGGAAGTGAGGAGTATACTGTTTATGTTTATAATTGGAGGCCGGATTTCTCTGGCGTTTTCTGTGTGAATCAGTTACAATGCTGACGATTCCAGTATATAGTTGTAGGAACTTTCTCTAATAGTGGTAAAACTCTTCAAATACGCAATTATAGTTTCCCGAAATGATTAAAAACTTGTAAGAAACACTTGAAATAAAAGGAAATAGATTCATACTACATTTTCTACCATTTTCATTCATGGAGATTTCCAGTGGAAAGCTTGGAAATGACCAGAAAACAGATAATATTTACAACTCCGGTTACTTTAGGAAGCGTTTTCAATTCAAATTGCTTTCAAAAATTAGGAATTCAGGGTTATACAGCTCAAAATTTGTTTAGGAAGTCTGTAAGTAAGGACTATACTGTTTATGTTTACAATTGGAGGCCCAATTTCTCTGGTGTTTTCTGTGTGAATAAGCTACAATGGTGATGATTCAAGTATATAGTTGTAGGAACTCTCTCAAATTGTGGTAAATCTCTTCAAATATGCAAATATAGTTTCCAGAAATGATTAAAAACTTGTAAGAAACACTGGAAATAAAAGGAAATAGTTTCTTACTACATTTCCTGCCATTTTCAATCACGGAGGTTACCAGTGGAAAGTTCGGAAATGACCAGAAAACTGATAATATTTACAACTCCGGTTACTTTAGGGAGCGTTTTCAATTCAATTTGCTTTCAAATATTAGGAATTCAGGGTTATACATCTCAAAATTTGTTTAGAAACACTGTAAGTAAGGACTATTCTGTTTATGTTTACAATTGGAGGCGAATTTCTCTGGCGTTTTCTTTGTGAATAAGGTACAATGGTGATGATTCAAGTATATAGTTGTAGGAACTCTCTCTAATTGTGGTAAATCTCTTCAAATATGCAAATATAGTTTCCAGAAATGATTAAAAACTTGTAAGAAACACTGGAAATAAAAGGAAATAGTTTCTTACTACATTTCCTGCCATTTTCAATCACGGAGGTTACCAGTGGAAAGTTCGGAAATGACCAGAATACAGATATTTACAACTCCAGCGACTTTAGGAAGCGTTTTCACTTGAATTTGCTTTCAAATATTAGGAATTAGGGTTATACAGTTTAAAATTTGTGTAGAAATACTGTAAGTGAGGACTATACTGTTTATGTTTATAGTTGTAGGCCGAATTTCTCTGGCGTTTTCTGTGTGAATAAGTTGCAATGGTGATGATTCAAGTATATAGTTATAGGAACTCTCTCTAATTGTGGTAAAGCTCTTCAAATACGCAATTATAGTTTCCCGAAATGATTAAAAACTTGTAAGAAACACTTGAAATAAAAGGAAATAGATTCATACTACATTTTCTGCCATTTTCATTAATGGAGGTTACCAGTGGAAATCTTGGAAATGACCAGAAAACTGATAATATTTACAACTCCGGTTACTTTAGGGAGCGTTTTCAATTCAAATTGCTTTCAAAAATTAGGAATTCAGGGTTATACAGCTCAAAATTTGTTTAGAAAGACTGTAAGTAAGGACTATACTGTTTATGTTTACAGTTGGAGGACTAATTTCTCTGGTGTTTTCTGTGTGAATCAGTTAAAATGCGGACGATTCCAGTATACAGTTGTATGAACACTCTCTAATTCTGGTCAAACACTTCAAATACGCAATTATAATTTCCAGAAATGATTAAAAACTTGTAAGAAACACTTGAAATAAAAGGAAATAGGTTCTTACTACATATCCTGCCATTTTCAATCACCGAGGTTACCAGTGGAAAGTTCGGAAATGACCAGAATACAGATATTTACAACTCCAGCGACTTTAGGAAGCGCTTTCGCTTGAATTTGCTTTCAAATATTAGGAATTAGGTTTATACAGCTCAAAATTTGTGTAGAAATACTGGAAGTGAGGACTATACTGTTTATGTTTATAACTGGAGGCCGAATTTCTCTGGCGTTTTCAGTGTGAATAAGTTACAATGGTGATGATGCAAGTATATAGCTGTAGGAAATCCCTCTAATTGTGGTAAAACTCTTCAAATACGCAATTATAGTTTCCAGAAATGATTAAAAACTTGTAAGAATCACTTGAAATAAAAGGAAATAGATTCATACTACATTTTCTGCCATTTTCATTCATGGAGATTACCAGTGGAAAGCTTGGAAATGACCAGAAAACAGATAATATTTACAACTCCGGTTACTTTAGGAAGCGTTTTCAATTCAAATTGCTTTCAAAAATTAGGAATTCAGGGTTATACAGCTCAAAATTTGTTTAGAAAGTCTGTAAGTAAGGACTATACTGTTTATGTTTACAATTGGAGGCCTAATTTCTCTGGCGTTTTCTGTGTGAATCACTTAAAATGCTGACGATGCCAGCATATAGTTGTAGGAACACCCTCTAATTCTAGTCAAACTCTACAAATACGCAAATATAGTTTCCAGAAATGATTAAAAACTTGTAAGAAACACTGGATATAAATGGAAATAGATTCTTACTACATTTCCTGCCATTTTCAATCACAGAGGTTACCAGTGGAAATTTCAGAAATGACCAGAAAACTGATAATATTTACAACTCCAGAGACTTTAGGAAGCGTTTTCACTTGAATTTGCTTTCAAATATTAGGAATTAGGGTTATACAGCTTAAAATTTGTGTAGAAATACTGGAAGTGAGGAGTATACTGTTTATGTTTATAATTGGAGGCCGAATTTCTCTGGCGTTTTCTGTGTGAATCAGTTACAATGCTGACGATTCCAGTATATAGTTGTAGGAACTTTCTCTAATAGTGGTAAAACTCTTCAAATACGCAATTATAGTTTCCCGAAATGATTAAAAACTTGTAAGAAACACTTGAAATAAAAGGAAATAGATTCATACTACATTTTCTACCATTTTCATTCATGGAGATTTCCAGTGGAAAGCTTGGAAATGACCAGAAAACAGATAATATTTACAACTCCGGTTACTTTAGGAAGCGTTTTCAATTCAAATTGCTTTCAAAAATTAGGAATTCAGGGTTATACAGCTCAAAATTTGTTTAGGAAGTCTGTAAGTAAGGACTATACTGTTTATGTTTACAATTGGAGGCCCAATTTCTCTGGTGTTTTCTGTGTGAATAAGCTACAATGGTGATGATTCAAGTATATAGTTGTAGGAACTCTCTCAAATTGTGGTAAATCTCTTCAAATATGCAAATATAGTTTCCAGAAATGATTAAAAACTGGTAAGAAACACTGGAAATAAAAGGAAATAGTTTCTTACTACATTTCCTGCCATTTTCAATCACGGAGGTTACCAGTGGAAAGTTCGGAAATGACCAGAAAACTGATAATATTTACAACTCCGGTTACTTTAGGGAGCGTTTTCAATTCAATTTGCTTTCAAATATTAGGAATTCAGGGTTATACATCTCAAAATTTGTTTAGAAACACTGTAAGTAAGGACTATTCTGTTTATGTTTAAAATTGGAGGCGAATTTCTCTGGCGTTTTCTTTGTGAATAAGCTACAATGGTGATGATTCAAGTATCTAGTTGTAGGAACTCTCTCTAATTGTGGTAAATCTCTTCAAATATGCAAATATAGTTTCCAGAAATGATTAAAAACTTGTAAGAAACACTGGAAATAAAAGGAAATAGTTTCTTACTACATTTCCTGCCATTTTCAATCACGGAGGTTACCAGTGGAAAGTTCGGAAATGACCAGAATACAGATATTTACAACTCCAGCGACTTTAGGAAGCGTTTTCACTTGAATTTGCTTTCAAATATTAGGAATTAGGGTTATACAGTTTAAAATTTGTGTAGAAATACTGTAAGTGAGGACTATACTGTTTATGTTTATAGTTGTAGGCCGAATTTCTCTGGCGTTTTCTGTGTGAATAAGTTGCAATGGTGATGATTCAAGTATATAGTTATAGGAACTCTCTCTAATTGTGGTAAAGCTCTTCAAATACGCAATTATAGTTTCCCGAAATGATTAAAAACTTGTAAGAAACACTTGAAATAAAAGGAAATAGATTCATACTACATTTTCTGCCATTTTCATTAATGGAGGTTACCAGTGGAAATCTTGGAAATGACCAGAAAACTGATAATATTTACAACTCCGGTTACTTTAGGGAGCGTTTTCAATTCAAATTGCTTTCAAAAATTAGGAATTCAGGGTTATACAGCTCAAAATTTGTTTAGAAAGACTGTAAGTAAGGACTATACTGTTTATGTTTACAGTTGGAGGACTAATTTCTCTGGTGTTTTCTGTGTGAATCAGTTAAAATGCGGACGATTCCAGTATACAGTTGTATGAACACTCTCTAATTCTGGTCAAACACTTCAAATACGCAATTATAATTTCCAGAAATGATTAAAAACTTGTAAGAAACACTTGAAATAAAAGGAAATAGGTTCTTACTACATATCCTGCCATTTTCAATCACCGAGGTTACCAGTGGAAAGTTCGGAAATGACCAGAATACAGATATTTACAACTCCAGCGACTTTAGGAAGCGCTTTCGCTTGAATTTGCTTTCAAATATTAGGAATTAGGTTTATACAGCTCAAAATTTGTGTAGAAATACTGGAAGTGAGGACTATACTGTTTATGTTTATAACTGGAGGCCGAATTTCTCTGGCGTTTTCAGTGTGAATAAGTTACAATGGTGATGATGCAAGTATATAGCTGTAGGAAATCCCTCTAATTGTGCTAAAACTCTTCAAATACGCAATTATAGTTTCCAGAAATGATTAAAAACTTGTAAGAATCACTTGAAATAAAAGGAAATAGATTCATACTACATTTTCTGCCATTTTCATTCATGGAGATTACCAGTGGAAAGCTTGGAAATGACCAGAAAACAGATAATATTTACAACTCCGGTTACTTTAGGAAGCGTTTTCAATTCAAATTGCTTTCAAAAATTAGGAATTCACGGTTATACAGCTCAAAATTTGTTTAGAAAGTCTGTAAGTAAGGACTATACTGTTTATGTTTACAATTGGAGGCCTAATTTCTCTGGCGTTTTCTGTGTGAATCACTTAAAATGCTGACGATGCCAGCATATAGTTGTAGGAACACCCTCTAATTCTAGTCAAACTCTACAAATACGCAAATATAGTTTCCAGAAATGATTAAAAACTTGTAAGAAACACTGGATATAAATGGAAATAGATTCTTACTACATTTCCTGCCATTTTCAATCACAGAGGTTACCAGTGGAAATTTCAGAAATGACCAGAAAACTGATAATATTTACAACTCCAGAGACTTTAGGAAGCGTTTTCACTTGAATTTGCTTTCAAATATTAGGAATTAGGGTTATACAGCTTAAAATTTGTGTAGAAATACTGGAAGTGAGGAGTATACTGTTTATGTTTATAATTGGAGGCCGAATTTCTCTGGCGTTTTCTGTGTGAATCAGTTACAATGCTGACGATTCCAGTATATAGTTGTAGGAACTTTCTCTAATAGTGGTAAATCTCTTCAAATACGCAATTATAGTTTCCCGAAATGATTAAAAACTTGTAAGAAACACTTGAAATAAAAGGAAATAGATTCATACTACATTTTCTACCATTTTCATTCATGGAGATTTCCAGTGGAAAGCTTGGAAATGACCAGAAAACAGATAATATTTACAACTCCGGTTACTTTAGGAAGCGTTTTCAATTCAAATTGCTTTCAAAAATTAGGAATTCAGGGTTATACAGCTCAAAATTTGTTTAGGAAGTCTGTAAGTAAGGACTATACTGTTTATGTTTACAATTGGAGGCCCAATTTCTCTGGTGTTTTCTGTGTGAATAAGCTACAATGGTGATGATTCAAGTATATAGTTGTAGGAACTCTCTCTAATTGTGGTAAATCTCTTCAAATATGCAAATATAGTTTCCAGAAATGATTAAAAACTTGTAAGAAACACTGGAAATAAAAGGAAATAGTTTCTTACTACATTTCCTGCCATTTTCAATCACGGAGGTTACCAGTGGAAAGTTCGGAAATGACCAGAAAACTGATAATATTTACAACTCCGGTTACTTTAGGGAGCGTTTTCAATTCAATTTGCTTTCAAATATTAGGAATTCAGGGTTATACATCTCAAAATTTGTTTAGAAACACTGTAAGTAAGGACTATTCTGTTTATGTTTACAATTGGAGGCGAATTTCTCTGGCGTTTTCTTTGTGAATAAGCTACAATGGTGATGATTCAAGTATATAGTTGTAGGAACTCTCTCTAATTGTGGTAAATCTCTTCAAATATGCAAATATAGTTTCCAGAAATGATTAAAAACTTGTAAGAAACACTGGAAATAAAAGGAAATAGTTTCTTACTACATTTCCTGCCATTTTCAATCACGGCGGTTACCAGTGGAAAGTTCGGAAATGACCAGAATACAGATATTTACAACTCCAGCGACTTTAGGAAGCGTTTTCGCTTGAATTTGCTTTCAAATATTAGGAATTAGGTTTATACAGCTCAAAATTTGTGTAGAAATACTGGAAGTGAGGACTATACTGTTTATGTTTATAACTG
Organism: Myotis daubentonii; assembly: GCF_963259705.1. Taxonomy (NCBI): domain Eukaryota; kingdom Metazoa; phylum Chordata; class Mammalia; order Chiroptera; family Vespertilionidae; genus Myotis; species Myotis daubentonii. The sequence goes on along the minus strand of NC_081861.1, from coordinate 79,860,580 downwards.
GAGGCCGAATTTCTCTGGCGTTTTCAGTGTGAATAAGTTACAATGGTGATGATGCAAGTATATACCTGTAGGAAATCCCTCTAATTGTGGTAAAACTCTTCAAATACGCAATTATAGTTTCCCGAAATGATTAAAAACTTGTAAGAAACACTTGAAATAAAAGGAAATAGATTCATACTACATTTTCTGCCATTTTCATTAATGGAGGTTACCAGTGGAAATCTTGGAAATGACCAGAAAACTGATAATATTTACAACTCCGGTAACTTTAGGGAGCGTTTTCAATTCAAATTGCTTTCAAAAATTAGGAATTCAGGGTTATACAGCTCAAAATTTGTTTAGAAAGACTGTAAGTAAGGACTATACTGTTTATGTTTACAGTTGGAGGACTAATTTCTCTGGTGTTTTCTGTGTGAATCAGTTAAAATGCGGACGATTCCAGTATACAGTTGTATGAACACTCTCTAATTCTGGTCAAACACTTCAAATACGCAATTATAATTTCCAGAAATGATTAAAAACTTGTAAGAAACACTTGAAATAAAAGGAAATGGGTTCTTACTACATATCCTGCCATTTTCAATCACCGAGGTTACCAGTGGAAAGTTCGGAAATGACCAGAATACAGATATTTACAACTCCAGCGACTTTAGGAAGCGTTTTTGCTTGAATTTGCTTTCAAATATTAGGAATTAGGTTTATACAGCTCAAAATTTGTGTAGAAATACTGGAAGTGAGGACTATACTGTTTATGTTTATAACTGGAGGCCGAATTTCTCTGGCGTTTTCAGTGTGAATAAGTTACAATGGTGATGATGCAAGTATATAGCTGTAGGAAATCCCTCTAATTGTGGTAAAACTCTTCAAATACGCAATTATAGTTTCCAGAAATGATTAAAAACTTGTAAGAAACACTTGAAATAAAAGGAAATAGATTCATACTACATTTTCTGCCATTTTCATTCATGGAGATTACCAGTGGAAAGCTTGGAAATGACCAGAAAACTGATAATATTTACAACTCCGGTTACTTTAGGGAGCGTTTTCAATTCAAATTGCTTTCAAAAATTAGGAATTCAGGGTTATACAGCTCAAAATTTGTTTAGAAAGACTGTAAGTAAGGACTATACTGTTTATGTTTACAATTGGAGGCCTAATTTCTCTGGCGTTTTCTGTGTGAATCAGTTAAAATGCTGATGATTCCAGCATATAGTTGTAGGAACACCCTCTAATTCTAGCCAAACTCTACAAATACGCAAATATAGTTTCCAGAAATGATTAAAAACTTGTAAGAAACACTGGATATAAATGGAAATAGATTCTTACTACATTTCCTGCCATTATTAATCACAGAGGTTACCAGTGGAAAGCTTGGAAATGACCAGAAGACTGATAATATTTACAACTCCGGTTACTATAGGGAGCTTTTTCAATTCAATTTGCTTTCACATATTAGGAATTCAGGGTTACACAGCTCAAAATTTGTTTAGAAACACTGTAAGTAAGGGCTATACTGTTTATGTTTACAATTGGAGGCCGAATTTCTCTGGCGTTTTCTGTGTGATTCAGTTACAGTGCTGACAATTTGAGTATATAGTTGTAGGAACTCTCTCTAATAGTGGTAAAACTCTTCAAATACGCAAATATAGTTTCCAGAAATCATTAAAAACTTGTAAGAAACACTGGAAATAGAAGGAAATAGATTCATACTACATTTTCTGCCATTTTCATTCATGGAGGTTACCAGTGGAAAGCTTGGAAATGACCAGAAAACTGAAAATATTTACAACTCCGGTTACTTTAGGGAGCGTTTTCCATTCAATTTGCTTTCAAATATTAGGAATTCAGGGTTCTACAGCTCAAAATTTGTTTAGAAACACTGTAAGTAAGGAATATACTGTTTATGTTTACAATTGGAGGCCCAATTTCTCTGGCGTTTTCTGTGTGAATCAGTTACAGTGATGATGATTCGAGTATATAGTTATAGGAATTCTCTCTAATTGTGTTAAAGCTCTTCAAATACGCAATTATAGTTTCCTAAAATGATTAAAAACTTGTAAGAAACACTTGAAATAAAAGGAAATAGGTTCTTACTACATTTCCTGCCATTTTCAATCACGGAGGTTACCAGTGGAAAGTTCGGAAATGACCAGAAAACTGATAATATTGAAAACTCCAGCGACTTTAGGAAGCGTTTTCACTTGAATTTGCTTTCAAATATTAGTAATTAGGTTTATACAGCTCAAAACTTGTGTAGAAAGACTGTAAATGAGGACTATACTGTTTATATTTATAATTGCAGGCCGAATTTCTCTGGCGTTTTCTGTGTGAATCAGTTAAAATGCTGATGATTCGAGTATATAGTTGTAGGAACTCTCTCTTATTGTGGTAAAACTCTTCTAATAAGCAATTATAGTTTCCAGTAATGATTAAAAACTTGTTAGAAACACTTGAAATAAAAGGAAATAGTTTCTTACTACATTTCATGCCATTTTCAATCACGGAGGTTACCAGTGGAAATTTCGGAAATGACCAGAAAACTGATAATATTTACAACTCCAGCGACTTTAGGAAGCGTTTTCACTTGAATTTGCTTTCAAATATTAGGAATTAGGGTTATACAGCTTAAAATTTGTGTAGAAATACTGGAAGTGAGGACTATACTGTTTATGTTTATAATTAGAGGCCGAATTTCTCTGGCGTTTTCTGTGTGAATAATTTACAATGGTGATGTTTCAAGTATATAGTTGTAGAAACTCTCTCTAATTGTGGTAAAGCTCTTCAAATACGCAATTATAGTTTCCCGAAATGATTAAACACTTGTAAGAAACACTTGAAATAAAAGCAAATAGATTCATACTACATTTTCCACCATTTTCATTCATGGAGGTTACCAGAGGAATGCTTGGAAATGACCAGAAAACTGATAATATTTACAACTCCGGTTACTTTAGGGAGCGTTTTCAATTCAATTTTCTTTCAAATATTAGGAATTCAGGGTTATACAGCTCAAAATTTGTTTAGAAACACTTTAAGTAAGGACTATACTGTTTATGTTTACAATTGGAGGCCGAATTTCTCTGGCGTTTTCTGAGTGAATCAGTTACAATGCTGACGATTCGAGTATATGGTTGTAGGAACTCTCTCTAATTGTGGTAAAACTCTTCAAATACGAAATTATAGTTTCCCGAAATGATTAAAAATTTGTAAGAAACACTTGAAATAAAAGGAAATAGATTCATACTACATTTTCTGCCATTTTCATTCATGGAGGTTACCAGTGGAAAGCTTGGAAATGACCAGAAAACTGATAATATTTACAACTCCGGTTACTTTAGGGAGCGTTTTCAATTCAATTTGCTTTCACATATTAGGAATTCAGGGTTACACAGCTCAAAATTTGTTTAGAAACACTGTAAGTAAGGGCTATACTGTTTATGTTTACAATTGGAGACCGAATTTCTCTGGCGTTTTCTGTGTGAATCAGTTACAGTGCTGACGATTTGAGTATATAGTTGTAGGAACTCTCTCTAATTGCGGTAAAACTCTTCAAATACGCAAGTATAGTTTCCAGAAATGATTAAAAACTTGTAAGAAACACTGGAAATAAAAGGAAATAGATTCGTACTACATTTTCTGCCATTTTCATTCATGGAGGTTACCAGTGGAAAGCATGGAAAGGACCAGAAAACTGAAAATATTTACAACTCCGGTTACTTTAGGGAGCGTTTTCCATTCAATTTGCTTTCAAATATTAGGAATTCAGGGTTATACAGCTCAAAATTTGTTTAGAAACACTGTAAGTAAGGAATATACTGTTTATGTTTACAATTGGAGGCCCAATTTCTCTGGCGTTTTCTGTGTGAATCAGTTACAGTGATGATGATTCGAGTATATGGTTATAGGAACTCTCTCTAATTGTGGTAAAGCTCTTCAAATACGCAATTATAGTTTCCTAAAATGATTAAAAACTTGTAAGAAACACTTGAAATAAAAGGAAATAGGTTCTTACTACATTTCCTGCCATTTTCAATCACGGAGGTTACCAGTGGAAAGTTCGGAAATGACCAGAAAACTGATAATATTTAAAACTCCAGCGACTTTAGGAAGCGTTTTCACTTGAATTTGCTTTCAAATATTAGTAATTAGGTTTATACAGCTCAAAACTTGTGTAGAAAGACTGTAAGTGAGGACTATACTGTTTATGTTTATAATTGGACGCCGAATTTCTCTGGCGTTTTCTGTGTGAATAAGCTACAATGGTGATGATTCAAGTATATAGTTGTAGGAACTCTCTCTAATTGTGGTATATCTCTTCAAATATGCAAATATAGTTTCCCGAAATGATTAAAAACTTGTAAGAAATACTGGAAATAAAAGGAAATAGGTTCTTACTACATTTCCTGCCATTTTCAATCATGGAGGTTACCAGTGGAAAGTTCGGAAATGACCAGAAAACTGGTAATATTTACAACTCCAGCGACTTTAGGAAGCGTTTTCACTTGAATTTGCTTTCAAATATTAGGAATTAGGGTTATACAACTTAAAATTCGTGTAGAAATACTGTAAGTGAGGACTATACTGTTTATGTTTATAGTTGTAGGCCGAATTTCTCTGGTGTATTCTGTGTGAATAAGTTACAATGGTGATGATTCAAGTATATAGTTATAGGAACACTCTCTAATTGTGGTAAAGCTCTTCAAATATGCAATTATAGTTTCCCGAAATGATTAAAAACTTGTAAGAAACACTTGAAATAAACGGAAATAGTCTCTTACTACATTTCCTGCCATTTTCAATCACGGAGGTTAACAGTGGAAAGTTCGGAAATGACCAGAAAACTGATAATATTTACAACTCCAGCGACTGTAGGAAGCGTTTTCACTTGAATTTGCTTTCAAATATTAGGAATTAGGGTTATACAGCTTAAAATTTGTGTAGAAATAATGGAAGTGAGGACTATACTGTTTATGTTTATAATTGGAGGCCGAATTTCTCTGGCGTTTCCTGTGTGAATCAGTTACAATGCTGACGATTCCAGTATATAGTTGTAGGAACTTTCTCTAATTGTGGTAAAACTCTTCAAATACGCAATTTTAGTTTCCCGAAATGATTAAAAACTTGTAAGAAACACTTGAAATAAAAGGAAATAGATTCATACTACATTTTCTGCCATGTTAATTCATGGAGATTACCAGTGGAATGCTTGGAAATGACCAGAAAACTGATAATATTTACAACTCCGGTTACTTTAGGTAGCGTTTTCAATTCAATTTGCTTTCAAATATTAGGAATTCAGCGTTATACAGCTCAAAATTTGTTTAGAAACACTGTAAGTAAGGGCTATACTGTTTATGTTTACAATTGGAGGCCGAATTTCTCTGGCGTTTTCTGTGTGATTCAGTTACAGTGCTGACAATTTGAGTATATAGTTGTAGGAACTCTCTCTAATAGTGGTAAAACTCTTCAAATAGGCAAATATAGTTTCCAGAAATCATTAAAAACTTGTAAGAAACACTGGAAATAGAAGGAAATAGATTCATACTACATTTTCTGCCATTTTCATTCATGGAGGTTACCAGTGGAAAGCTTGGAAATGACCAGAAAACTGAAAATATGTACAACTCCGGTTACTTTAGGGAGCGTTTTCCATTCAATTTGCTTTCAAATATTAGGAATTCAGGGTTATACAGCTCAAAATTTGTTTAGAAACACTGTAAGTAAGGAATATACTGTTTATGTTTACAATTGGAGGCCCAATTTCTCTGGCGTTTTCTGTGTGAATCAGTTACAGTGATGATGATTCGAGTATATAGTTATAGGAACTCTCTCTAATTGTGGTAAAGCTCTTCAAATACGCAATTATAGTTTCCTAAAATGATTAAAAACTTGTAAGAAACACTTGAAATAAAAGGAAATAGGTTCTTACTACATTTCCTGCCATTTTCAATCACGGAGGTTACCAGTGGAAAGTTCGGAAATGAACAGAAAACTGATAATATTTAAAACTCCAGCGACTTTAGGAAGCGTTTTCACTTGAATTTGCTTTCAAATATTAGTAATTAGGTTTATACAGCTCAAAACTTGTGTAGAAAGACTGTAAGTGAGGACTATACTGTTTATGTTTATAATTGGACGCCGAATTTCTCTGGCGTTTTCTGTGTGAATAAGCTACAATGGTGATGATTCAAGTATATAGTTGTAGGAACTCTCTCTAATTGTGGTAAATCTCCTCAAATATGCAAATATAGTTTCCAGAAATGATTAAAAACTTGTAAGAAACACTGGAAATAAAAGGAAATTGGTTCTTACTACATTTCCTGCCATTTTCAATCACGGAGGTTACCAGTGGAAAGTTCGGAAATGACCAGAAAACTGATAATATTTACAACTCCAGCGACTTTAGGAAGCGTTTTCACTTGAATTTGCTTTCAAATATTAGTAATTCGGTTTATACAGCTCAAAACTTGTGTAGAAAGACTGTAAGTGAGGACTATACTGTTTATATTTATAATTGCAGGCCGAATTTCTCTGGCGGTTTCTGTGTGAATCAGTTAAAATGCTGATGATTCGAGTATATAGTTGTAGGAACTCTCTCTAATTGTGGTAAAACTCTTCTAATAAGCAATTATAGTTTCCAGTAATGATTAAAAACTTGTTAGAAACACTTGAAATAAAAGGAAATAGTTTCTTACTACATTTCCTGCCATTTTCAATCACGGAGGTTACCAGTGGAAATTTCGGAAATGACCAGAAAACTGATAATATTTACAACTCCAGCGACTTTAGGAAGCGTTTTCACTTGAATTTGCTTTCAAATAGTAGGAATTAGGGTTATACAGCTTAAAATTTGTGTAGAAATACTGGAACTGAGGACTATACTGTTTATGTTTATAATTAGAGGCCGAATTTCTCTGGCGTTTTCTGTGTGAATAAGTTACAATGGTGATGTTTCAAGTATATAGTTGTAGAAACTCTCTCTAATTGTGGTAAAGCTCTTCAAATACGCAATTATACTTTCCAGAAATGATTAAAAACTTGTAAGTAACACTTGAAATAAAAGGAAATAGATTCATACTACATTTTCTGCCATTTTCATTCCTGGAGATTACCAGTGGAAAGCTTGGAAATGACCAGAAAACAGATAATATTTACAACTCCGGTTACTTTAGGAAGCGTTTTCAATTCAAATTGCTTTCAAAAATTAGGAATTCAGGGTTATACAGCTCAAAATTTGTTTAGGAAGTCTGTAAGTAAGGACGATACTGTTTATGTTTACAATTGGAGGCCCAATTTCTCTGGTGTTTTCTGTGTGAATAAGCTACAATGGTGATGATTCAAGTATATAGTTGTAGGAACTCTCTCTAATTGTGGTAAATCTCTTCAAATATGCAAATATAGTTTCCAGAAATGATTAAAAACTTGTAAGAAACACTGGAAATAAAAGGAAATAGGTTCTTACTACATTTCCTGCCATTTTCAATCACAGAGGTTACCAGTGGAAAGTTCAGAAATGACCAGAAAACTGATAATATTTACAACTCCAGCGACTTTAGGAAGCGTTTTCACTTGAATTTGCTTTCAAATATTAGGAATTAGGGTTATACAGCTTAAAATTTGTGTAGAAATACTGTAAGTGAGGACTATACTGTTTATGTTTATAGTTGTAGGCCGAATTTCTCTGGCGTTTTCTGTGTGAATAAGTTACAATGGTGATGATTCAAGTATATAGTTATAGGAACTCTCTCTAATTGTGGTAAAGCTCTTCAAATAAGCAATTTTAGTTTCCCGAAATGAATAAAAACTTGTAAGAAACACTTGAAATAAAAGGAAATAGATTCATACTACATTTTCTGCCATTTTCATTCATGGAGGTTACCAGTGGAAAGCTTGGAAATGACCAGAAAACTGATAATATTTACAACTCCGGTTACTTTAGGGAGCGTTTTCTATTCAATTTGCTTTCACATATTAGGAATTCAGGGTTACACAGCTCAAAATTTGTTTAGAAACACTGTAAGTAAGGGCTATACTGTTTATGTTTACAATTGGAGGCCGAATTTCTCTGGCGTTTTCTGTGTGAATCAGTTACAGTGCTGACGATTTGAGTATATAGTTGTAGGAACTCTCTCTAATTGTGGTAAAACTCTTCAAATACGCAAGTATAGTTTCCAGAAATGATTAAAAACTTGTAAGAAACACTGGAAATAAAAGGAAATAGATTCATACTACATTTTCTGCCATTTTCATTCATGGAGGTTACCAGTGGAAAGCATGGAAATGACCAGAAAACTGAAAATATTTACAACTCCGGTTACTTTAGGGAGCGTTTTCCATTCAATTTGCCTTCAAATATTAGGAATTCAGGGTTATACAGCTCAAAATTTGTTTAGAAACACTGTAAGTAAGGAATATACTGTTTATGTTTACAATTGGAGGCCAAATTTCTCTGGCGTTTTCTATATGAATCAGTTACAATGATGATGATTCGAGTATATAGTTATAGGAACTCTCTCTAATTGTGGTAAAGCTCTTCAAATACGCAATTATAGTTTCCTAAAATGATTAAAAACTTGTAAGAAACACTTGAAATAAAAGGAAATAGGTTCTTACTACATTTCCTGCCATTTTCAATCACGGAGGTTACCAGTGGAAAGTTCGGAAATGACCAGAAAACTGATAATATTTAAAACTCCAGCGACTTTAGGAAGCGTTTTCACTTGAATTTGCTTTCAAATATTAGTAATTAGGTTTATACAGCTCAAAACTTGTGTAGAAAGACTGTAAGTGAGGACTATACTGTTTATGTTTATAATTGGACGCCGAATTTCTCTGGCGTTTTCTGTGTGAATAAGCTACAATGGTGATGATTCAAGTATACAGTTGTAGGAACTCTCTCTAATTGTCGTAAATCTCTTCAAATATGCAAACATAGTTTCCAGAAATGATTAAAAACTTGTAAGAAACACTGGAAATAAAAGGAAATAGGTTCTTACTACATTTCCTGCCATTTTCAATCACGGAGGTTACCAGTGGAAAGTTGGGAAATGACCAGAAAACTGATAATATTTACAACTCCAGCGACTTTAGGAAGCGTTTTCACTTGAATTTGCTTTCATATATTAGGAATTAGGGTTATACAACTTAAAATTTGTGTAGAAATACTGTAAGTGAGGACTATACTGTTTATGTTTATAGTTGTAGGCCGAATTTCTCTGGCGTATTCTGTGTGAATAAGTTACAATGGTGATGATTCAAGTATATAGTTATAGGAACTCTCTCTAATTGTGGTAAAGCTCTTCAAATACGCAATTATAGTTTCTCGAAATGATTAAAAACTTGTAAGAAACACTTGAAATAAAAGCAAATAGATTCATACTACATTTTCTGCCATTTTCATTCATGGAGGTTACCAGTGGAAATTTCGGAAATGACCAGAAAACTGATAATATTTACAACTCCGGTTACTTTCGGGAGCGTTTTCAATACAATTTGCTTCAAATATTAGGAATTCAGGGTTATACAGCTCAAAATTTGTTTAGAAATACTGTAAGTAAGGACTATACTGTTTATGTTTACAGTTGGAGATCTAATTTCTCTGGTGTTTTCTGTGTGAATCAGTTAAAATGCTGACCTTTCCAGTATACAGTTGTATGAACACTGTCTAATTCTGGTCTAACACTTCAAATACGCTATTATAATTTCCAGAAATGATTAAAAACTTGTAAGAAACACTTGAAATAAAAGGAAATAGGTTCTTACTACATATCCTGCCATTTTCAATCATGGAGGTTACCAGTGGAAAGTTCGGAAATGACCAGAAAACTGATAATATTTACAACTCCAGCGACTTTAGGAAGCGTTTTCACTTGAATTTGCTTTCAAATATTAGTAATTCGGTTTATACAGCTCAAAACTTGTGTAGAAAGACTGGAAGTGAGGACTATACTGTTTATATTTATAATTGCCGGCCGAATTGCTCTGGCGTTTTCTGTGTGAATCAGTTAAAATGCTGATGATTCGAGTATATAGTTGTAGGAACTCTCTCTAATTGTGGAAAAACTCTTCTAATAAGCAATTATAGTTTCCAGTAATGATTAAAAACTTGTTAGAAACACTTGAAATAAAAGGAAATAGTTTCTTACTACATTTCCTGCCATTTTCAATCATGGAGGTTACCAGTGGAAATTTCGGAAATGACCAGAAAACTGATAATATTTACAACTCCGGTTACTTTCGGGAGCGTTTTCAATACAATTTGCTTCAAATATTAGGAATTCAGGGTTATACAGCTTAAAATTTGTTTAGAAATACTGTAAGTAAGGACTAAACTGTTTATGTTTACAGTTGGAGGACTAATTTCTCTGGTGTTTTCTGTGTGAATCAGTTAAAATGCTGACGATTCCAGTATGTAGTTGTATGAACAGTGTCTAATTCTGGTCTAACACTTCAAATACGCAATTATAATTTCCAGAAATGATTAAAAACTTGTAAGAAACACTTGAAATAAAAGGAAATAGGTTCTTACTACATATCCTGCCATTTTCAATCACGGAGGTTACCAGTGGAAAGTTCGGAAATGACCAGAAAACTGATAATATTTAAAACTCCAGCGACTTTAGGAAGCGTTTTCACTTGAATTTGCTTTCAAATATTAGTAATTAGGTTTATACAGCTCCAAACTTGTGTAGAAAGACTGTAAGTGAGGACTATACTGTTTATGTTTATAATTGGACGCCGAATTTCTCTGGCGTTTTCTGTGTGAATAAGCTACAATAGTGATGATTCAAGTATATAGTTGTAGGAACTCTCTCTAATTGTGGTAAATCTCTTCAAATATGCAAATATAGTTTCCAGAAATGATTAAAAACTTGTAAGAAACACTGGAAATAAAAGGAAATAGGTTCTTACTACATTTCCTGCCATTTTCAATCACCGAGGTTACCAGTGGAAAGTTCGGAAATGACCAGAAAACTGATAATATTTACAACTCCAGCGACTTTAGGAAGCGTTTTCACTTGAATTTGCTTTCATATATTAGGAATTAGGGTTATACAACTTAAAATTTGTGTAGAAATACTGTAAGTGAGGACTATACTGTTTATGTTTATAGTTGTAGGCCGAATTTCTCTGGCGTATTCTGTGTGAATAAGTTACAATGGTGATGATTCAAGTATATAGTTATAGGAACTCTCTCTAATTGTGGTAAAGCTCTTCAAATACGCAATTATAGTTTCCCGAAATGATTAAAAACTTGTAAGAAACACTTGAAATAAAAGCAAATAGATTCATACTACATTTTCTGCCATTTTCATTCATGGAGGTTACCAGTGGAAATTTCAGAAATGACCAGAAAACTGATAATATTTACAACTCCGGTTACTTTCGGGAGCGTTTTCAATACAATTTGCTTCAAATATTAGGAATTCAGGGTTATACAGCTTAAAATTTGTGTAGAAATACTGGAAGTGAGGACTATATTGTTTATGTTTATAATTGGAGGCCGAATTTCTCTGGCGATTTCTGTTTGAATAAGCTACAATGGTGATGATTCAAGTATATAGTTGTAGGAACTCTCTCTAATTGTGGTAAATCTCTTCAAATATGCAAATATAGTTTCCAGAAATGATTAAAAACTTGTAAGAAACACTGGAAATAAAAGGAAATAGGTTCTTACTACATTTCCTGCCATTTTCAATCACGGAGGTTACCAGTGGAAAGTTCGGAAATGACCAGAAAACTGATAATATTTACAACTCCAGCGACTTTAGGAAGCTTTTTCACTTGAATTTGCTTTCAAATATTAGTAATTAGGTTTATAAAGCTTAAAACTTGTGTAGAAAGACTGTAAGTGAGGACTATACTGTTTATGTTTATAATTGGAGGCCAAATTTCTGTGGCGTTTTCTGTGTGAATAAGTTACAATGGTGATGATTCAAGTATATAGTTGTAGGAACTCTCTCTAATTTTGGTAAATATCTTCAAATATGCAAATATAGTTTCCAGAAATGATTAAAAACTTGTAAGAAACACTGGAAATAAAAGCAAATAGGTTCTTACTACATTTCCTGCCATTTTCATTCACAGAGGTTACCAGTGGAAAGTTCAGAAATGACCAGAAAACTGATAATATTTACAACTCCAGCGACTTTAGGAAGCGTTTTCGCTTGAATTTGCTTTCAAATATTAGGAATTAGGTTTATACTGCTCAAAATTTGCGTAGAAATACTGGAAGTGAGGACTATACTGTTTATGTTTATAACTGGAGGCCGAATTTCTCTGGCGTTTTCAGTGTGAATAAGTTAAAATGGTGATGATGCATGTATATAGCTGTAGGAAATCCCTCTAATTGTGGTAAAACTCTTCAAATACGCAATTATAGTTTCCAGAAATGATTAAAAACTTGTAAGAAACACTGGAAATAAAAGGAAATAGGTTCTTACTACATTTCCTGCCATTTTCAATCACGGAGGTTACCAGTGGAATGTTCGGAAATGACCAGAAAACTGATAATATTTACAACTCCAGCGACTTTAGGAAGCGTTTTCACTTGAATTTGCTTTCAAATATTAGTAATTCGGTTTATACAGCTCAAAACTTCTGTAGAAAGACTGTAAGTGAGGACTATACTGTTTATATTTATAATTGCAGGCCGAATTGCTCTGGCGTTTTCTGTGTGAATCAGTTAAAATGCTGATGATTCGAGTATATAGTTGTAGGAACTCTCTCTAATTGTGGTAAAACTCTTCTAATAAGCAATTATAGTTTCCAGTAATGATTAAAAACTTGTTAGAAACACTTGAAATTAAAGGAAATAGTTTCTTACTACATTTCCTGCCATTTTCAATCACGGAGGTTACCAGTGGAAATTTCGGAAATGACCAGAAAACTGATAATATTTACAACTCCAGGGACTTTAGGAAGCGCTTTCACTTGAATTTGCTTTCAAATATTAGGAATTAGGGTTATACAGCTTAAAATTTGTGTAGAAATACTGGAAGTGAGGACTATACTGTTTATGTTTATAACTGGAGGCCGAATTTCTCTGGCGTTTTCAGTGTGAATAAGTTACAATGGTGATGATGCATGTATATAGCTGTAGGAAATCCCTCTAATTGTGGTAAAACTCTTCAAATACGCAATTATACTTTCCAGAAATAATTAAACACTTGTAAGAAACACTTGAAATAAAAGCAAATAGATTCATACTACATTTTCCGCCATTTTCATTCATGGAGGTTACCAGAGGAATGCTTGGAAATGACCAGAAAACTGATAATATTTACAACTCCGGTTACTTTAGGGAGCGTTTTCAATTCAATTTTCTTTAAAATATTAGGAATTCAGGGTTATACAGCTCAAAATTTGTTTAGAAACACTTTAAGTAAGGACTATACTGTTTATGTTTACAATTGGAGGCCGAATTTCTCTGGCGTTTTCTGAGTGAATCAGTTACAATGCTGACGATTCGAGTATATAGTTGTAGGAACTCTCTCTAATTGTGGTTAAACTATTCAAATACGAAATTATAGTTTCCCGAAATGAGTAAAAACTTGTAAGAAACACTTTAAATAAAAGGAAATAGATTCATACTACATTTTGTGCCATTTTCATTCATGGAGGTTACCAGTGGAAAGCTTAGAAATGACCAGAAAACTTATAATATTTACAACTCCGGTTACTTTAGGGAGCGTTTTCCATTCAATTTTCTTTCAAATATTAGGAATTCAGGGTTATACAGCTCAAAATATGTTTAGAAACACTGTAAGTAAGGAATATGCTGTTTATGTTTACAATTGGAGGCCCAATTTCTCTGGCGTTTTCTGTGTGAATCAGTTACAATGATGATGATTCGAGTATATAGTTATAGGAACTCTCTCTAATTGTGGTAAAGCTCTTCAAATACGCAATTATAGTTTCCTAAAATGATTAAAAACTTGTTAGAAACACTTGAAATAAAAGGAAATAGATTCATACTACATTTCCTGCCATTTTCAATCACGGAGGTTACCAGTGGAAAGTTCGGAAGTGACCAGAAAACTGATAATATTTAAAACTCCAGCGACTTTAGGAAGCGTTTTCACTTGAATTTGCTTTCAAATATTAGTAATTAGGTTTATACAGCTCAAAACTTGTGTAGAAAGACTGTAAGTGAGGACTATACTGTTTATGTTTATAATTGGACGCCGAATTTCTCTGGCGTTTTCTGTGTGAATAAGCTACAATGGTGATGATTCAAGTATATAGTTATAGGAACTCTCTCTAATTGTGGTAAATCTCTTCAAATATGCAAATATAGTTTCCAGAAATGATTAAAAACTTGTAAGAAACACTGGAAATAAAAGGAAATAGGTTCTTACTACATTTCCTGCCATTTTCAATCACGGAGGTTACCAGTGGAAAGTTCGGAAATGACCAGAAAACTGATAATATTTACAACTCCAGCGACTTTAGGAAGCGTTTTCACTTGAATTTGCTTTCAAATATTAGTAATTAGGTTTATAAAGCTTAAAACTTGTGTAGAAAGACTGTAAGTGAGGACTATACTGTTTATGTTTATAATTGGAGGCCAAATTTCTCTGGCGTTTTCTGTGTGAATAAGTTACAATGGTGCTGATTCAAGTATATAGTTGTAGGAACTCTCTCTAATTTTGGTAAATATCTTCAAATATGCAAATATAGTTTCCAGAAATGATTAAAAACTTGTAAGAAACACTGGAAATAAAAGCAAATAGGTTCTTACTACATTTCCTGCCATTTTCATTCACAGAGGTTACCAGTGGAAAGTTGGGAAATGACCAGAAAACTGATAATATTTACAACTCCAGCGACTTTAGGAAGCGTTTTCACTTGAATTTGCTTTCATATATTAGGAATTAGGGTTATACAACTTAAAATTTGTGTAGAAATACTGTAAGTGAGGACTATACTGTTTATGTTTATAGTTGTAGGCCGAATTTCTCTGGCGTATTCTGTGTGAATAAGTTACAAAGGTGATGATTCAAGTATATAGTTATAGGAACTCTCTCTAATTGTGGTAAAGCTCTTCAAATACGCAATTATAGTTTCCCGAAATGATTAAAAACTTGTAAGAAACACTTGAAATAAAAGCAAATAGATTCATACTACTTTTTCTGCCATTTTCATTCGTGGAGGTTACCAGTGGAAATTTCGGAAATGACCAGAAAACTGATAATATTTACAACTCCGGTTACTTTCGGGAGCGTTTTCAATACAATTTGCTTCAAATATTAGGAATTCAGGGTTATACAGCTCAAAATTTGTTTAGAAATACTGTAAGTAAGGACTATACTGTTTATGTTTACAGTTGGAGATCTAATTTCTCTGGTGTTTTCTGTGTGAATCAGTTAAAATGCTGACGATTCCAGTATACAGTTGTATGAACACTGCCTAATTCTGGTCTAACACTTCAAATACGCAATTATAATTTCCAGAAATGATTAAAAACTTGTAAGAAACACTTGAAATAAAAGGAAATAGGTTCTTACTACATATCCTGCCATTTTCAATCACGGAGGTTACCAGTGGAAAGTTCAGAAATGACCAGAAAACTGATAATATTTACAACTCCAGCGACTTTAGGAAGCGTTTTCACTTGAATTTGCTTTCAAATATTAGTAATTCGGTTTATACAGCTCAAAACTTGTGTAGAAAGACTGTAAGTGAGGACTATACTGTTTATATTTATAATTGCAGGCCGAATTGCTCTGGCGTTTTCTGTGTGAATCAGTTAAAATGCTGATGATTCGAGTATATAGTTGTAGGAACTCTCTCTAATTGTGGTAAAACTTTTCTAATAAGCAATTACAGTTTCCAGTAATGATTAAAAACTTGTTAGAAACACTTGAAATAAAAGGAAATAGTTTCTTACTACATTTCCTGCCATTTTCAATCACGGAGGTTACCAGTGGAAATTTCGGAAATGACCAGAAAACTGATAATATTTACAACTCCGGTTACTTTCGGGAGCGTTTTCAATACAATTTGCTTCAAACATTAGGAATTCAGGGTTATACAGCTTAAAATTTGTGTAGAAATACTGGAAGTGAGGACTATATTGTTTATGTTTATAATTGGAGGCCGAATTTCTCTGGCGATTTCTGTGTGAATAAGCTACAATGGTGATGATTCAAGTAAATAGTTGTAGGAACTCTCTCTAATTGTGGTAAATCTCTTCAAATATGCAAATATAGTTTCCAGAAATGATTAAAAACTTGTAAGTAACACTTGAAATAAAAGGAAATAGATTCATACTACATTTTCTGCCATTTTCATTCATGGAGATTACCAGTGGAAAGCTTGGAAATGACCAGAAAACTGATAATATTTACAACTCCGGTTACTTTAGGAAGCATTTTCAATTCAAATTGCTTTCAAAAATTAGGAATTCAGGGTTATACAGCTCGAAATTTCTTTAGAAAGTCTGTAAGTAAGGACTATACTGTTTATGTTTACAATTGGAGGCCTAATTTCTCTGGTGTTTTCTGTGTGAATCAGTTAAAATGCTGACGATTCCAGCATATAGTTGTAGGAACACCCTCTAATTCTAGTCAAACTCTACAAATACGCAAATATAGTTTCCAGAAATGATTAAAAACTTGTAAGAAACACTGGAAATAAAAGGAAATAGGTTCTTACTACATTTCCTGCCATTTTCAATCACAGAGGTTACCAGTGGAAAGTTCAGAAATGACCAGAAAACTGATAATATTTACAACTCCAGCGACTTTAGGAAGCATTTTCACTTGAATTTGCTTTCAAATATTAGGAATTAGGGTTATACAGCTTAAAATTTGTGTAGAAATACTGTAAGTGAGGACTATACTGTTTATGTTTATAGTTGTAGGCCGAATTTCTCTGGCGTTTTCTGTGTGAATAAGTTACAATGGTGATGATTCAAGTATATAGTTATAGGAACTCTCTCTAATTGTGGTAAAGCTCTTCAAATAACCAATTTTAGTTTCCGGAAATGATTAAAAACTTGTAAGAAACACTTGAAATAAAAGGAAATAGATTCATACTACATTTTCTGCCATTTTCATTCATGGAGGTTACCAGTGGAAAGCTTGGAAATGACCAGAAAACTGATAATATTTACAACTCCGGTTACTTTAGGGAGCGTTTTCAATTCAATTTGCTTTCACACATTAGGAATTCAGGGTTACACAGCTCAAAATTTGTTTAGAAACACTGTAAGTAAGGGCTATACTGTTTATGTTTACAATTGGAGGCCGAATTTCTCTGGCGTTTTCTGTGTGAATCAGTTACAGTGCTGACGATTTGAGTATATAGTTGTAGGAACTCTCTCTAATTGTGGTAAAACTCTTCAAATACGCAAGTATAGTTTCCAGAAATGATTAAAAACTTGTAAGAAACACTGGAAATAAAAGGAAATAGATTCATACTACATTTTCTGCCATTTTCATTCATGGAGGTTACCAGTGGAAAGCATGGAAATGACCAGAAAACTGAAAATATTTACAACTCCGGTTACTTTAGGGAGCGTTTTCCATTCAATTTGCATTCAAATATTAGGAATTCAGGGTTATACAGCTCAAAATTTGTTTAGAAACACTGTAAGTAAGGAATATGCTGTTTATGTTTACAATTGGAGGCCCAATTTCTCTGGCGTTTTCTGTATGAATCAGTTACAATGATGATGATTCGAGTATATAGTTATAGGAACTCTCTCTAATTGTGGTAAAGCTCTTCAAATATGCAATTATAGTTTATTAAATTGATTAAAAACTTGTAAGAAACACTTGAAATAAAAGGAAATAGGTTCTTACTACATTTCCTGCCATTTTCAATCACGGAGGTTACCAGTGGAAAGTTCGGAAATGACCAGAAAACTGATAATATTGAAAACTCCAGCGACTTTAGGAAGCGTTTTCACTTGAATTTGCTTTCAAATATTAGTAATTAGGTTTATACAGCTCCAAACTTGTGTAGAAAGACTGTAAGTGAGGACTATACTGTTTATGTTTATAATTGGACGCCGAATTTCTCTGGCGTTTTCTGTGTGAATAAGCTACAATGGTGATGATTCAAGTATATAGTTGTAGGAACTCTCTCTTATTGTGGTAAATCTCTTCAAATATGCAAACATAGTTTCCAGAAATGATTAAAAACTTGTAAGAAACACTGGAAATAAAAGGAAATAGGTTCTTACTACATTTCCTGCCATTTTCAATCACGGAGGTTACCAGTGGAAAGTTGGGAAATGACCAGAAAACTGATAATATTTACAACTCCAGCGACTTTAGGAAGCGTTTTCACTTGAATTTGCTTTCATATATTAGGAATTAGGGTTATACAGCTTAAAATTTGTGTAGAAATACTGTAAGTGAGGACTATACTGTTTATGTTTATAGTTGTAGGCCGAATTTCTCTGGCGTATTCTGTGTGAATAAGTTACAATGGTGATGATGCATGTATATAGCTGTAGGAAATCCCTCTAATTGTGGTAAAACTCTTCAAATACGCAATTATACTTTCCAGAAATAATTAAACACTTGTAAGAAACACTTGAAATAAAAGCAAATAGATTCATACTACATTTTCCGCCATTTTCATTCATGGAGGTTACCAGAGGAATGCTTGGAAATGACCAGAAAACTGATAATATTTACAACTCCGGTTACTTTAGGGAGCGTTTTCAATTCAATTTTCTTTAAAATATTAGGAATTCAGGGTTATACAGCTCAAAATTTGTTTAGAAACACTTTAAGTAAGGACTATACTGTTTATGTTTACAATTGGAGGCCGAATTTCTCTGGCGTTTTCTGAGTGAATCAGTTACAATGCTGACGATTCGAGTATATAGTTGTAGGAACTCTCTCTAATTGTGGTTAAACTATTCAAATACGAAATTATAGTTTCCCGAAATGAGTAAAAACTTGTAAGAAACACTTTAAATAAAAGGAAATAGATTCATACTACATTTTGTGCCATTTTCATTCATGGAGGTTACCAGTGGAAAGCTTAGAAATGACCAGAAAACTTATAATATTTACAACTCCGGTTACTTTAGGGAGCGTTTTCCATTCAATTTTCTTTCAAATATTAGGAATTCAGGGTTATACAGCTCAAAATATGTTTAGAAACACTGTAAGTAAGGAATATGCTGTTTATGTTTACAATTGGAGGCCCAATTTCTCTGGCGTTTTCTGTGTGAATCAGTTACAATGATGATGATTCGAGTATATAGTTATAGGAACTCTCTCTAATTGTGGTAAAGCTCTTCAAATACGCAATTATAGTTTCCTAAAATGATTAAAAACTTGTTAGAAACACTTGAAATAAAAGGAAATAGATTCATACTACATTTCCTGCCATTTTCAATCACGGAGGTTACCAGTGGAAAGTTCGGAAGTGACCAGAAAACTGATAATATTTAAAACTCCAGCGACTTTAGGAAGCGTTTTCACTTGAATTTGCTTTCAAATATTAGTAATTAGGTTTATACAGCTCAAAACTTGTGTAGAAAGACTGTAAGTGAGGACTATACTGTTTATGTTTATAATTGGACGCCGAATTTCTCTGGCGTTTTCTGTGTGAATAAGCTACAATGGTGATGATTCAAGTATATAGTTATAGGAACTCTCTCTAATTGTGGTAAATCTCTTCAAATATGCAAATATAGTTTCCAGAAATGATTAAAAACTTGTAAGAAACACTGGAAATAAAAGGAAATAGGTTCTTACTACATTTCCTGCCATTTTCAATCACGGAGGTTACCAGTGGAAAGTTCGGAAATGACCAGAAAACTGATAATATTTACAACTCCAGCGACTTTAGGAAGCGTTTTCACTTGAATTTGCTTTCAAATATTAGTAATTAGGTTTATAAAGCTTAAAACTTGTGTAGAAAGACTGTAAGTGAGGACTATACTGTTTATGTTTATAATTGGAGGCCAAATTTCTCTGGCGTTTTCTGTGTGAATAAGTTACAATGGTGCTGATTCAAGTATATAGTTGTAGGAACTCTCTCTAATTTTGGTAAATATCTTCAAATATGCAAATATAGTTTCCAGAAATGATTAAAAACTTGTAAGAAACACTGGAAATAAAAGCAAATAGGTTCTTACTACATTTCCTGCCATTTTCATTCACAGAGGTTACCAGTGGAAAGTTGGGAAATGACCAGAAAACTGATAATATTTACAACTCCAGCGACTTTAGGAAGCGTTTTCACTTGAATTTGCTTTCATATATTAGGAATTAGGGTTATACAACTTAAAATTTGTGTAGAAATACTGTAAGTGAGGACTATACTGTTTATGTTTATAGTTGTAGGCCGAATTTCTCTGGCGTATTCTGTGTGAATAAGTTACAAAGGTGATGATTCAAGTATATAGTTATAGGAACTCTCTCTAATTGTGGTAAAGCTCTTCAAATACGCAATTATAGTTTCCCGAAATGATTAAAAACTTGTAAGAAACACTTGAAATAAAAGCAAATAGATTCATACTACTTTTTCTGCCATTTTCATTCGTGGAGGTTACCAGTGGAAATTTCGGAAATGACCAGAAAACTGATAATATTTACAACTCCGGTTACTTTCGGGAGCGTTTTCAATACAATTTGCTTCAAATATTAGGAATTCAGGGTTATACAGCTCAAAATTTGTTTAGAAATACTGTAAGTAAGGACTATACTGTTTATGTTTACAGTTGGAGATCTAATTTCTCTGGTGTTTTCTGTGTGAATCAGTTAAAATGCTGACGATTCCAGTATACAGTTGTATGAACACTGCCTAATTCTGGTCTAACACTTCAAATACGCAATTATAATTTCCAGAAATGATTAAAAACTTGTAAGAAACACTTGAAATAAAAGGAAATAGGTTCTTACTACATATCCTGCCATTTTCAATCACGGAGGTTACCAGTGGAAAGTTCAGAAATGACCAGAAAACTGATAATATTTACAACTCCAGCGACTTTAGGAAGCGTTTTCACTTGAATTTGCTTTCAAATATTAGTAATTCGGTTTATACAGCTCAAAACTTGTGTAGAAAGACTGTAAGTGAGGACTATACTGTTTATATTTATAATTGCAGGCCGAATTGCTCTGGCGTTTTCTGTGTGAATCAGTTAAAATGCTGATGATTCGAGTATATAGTTGTAGGAACTCTCTCTAATTGTGGTAAAACTTTTCTAATAAGCAATTACAGTTTCCAGTAATGATTAAAAACTTGTTAGAAACACTTGAAATAAAAGGAAATAGTTTCTTACTACATTTCCTGCCATTTTCAATCACGGAGGTTACCAGTGGAAATTTCGGAAATGACCAGAAAACTGATAATATTTACAACTCCGGTTACTTTCGGGAGCGTTTTCAATACAATTTGCTTCAAACATTAGGAATTCAGGGTTATACAGCTTAAAATTTGTGTAGAAATACTGGAAGTGAGGACTATATTGTTTATGTTTATAATTGGAGGCCGAATTTCTCTGGAGATTTCTGTGTGAATAAGCTACAATGGTGATGATTCAAGTAAATAGTTGTAGGAACTCTCTCTAATTGTGGTAAATCTCTTCAAATATGCAAATATAGTTTCCAGAAATGATTAAAAACTTGTAAGTAACACTTGAAATAAAAGGAAATAGATTCATACTACATTTTCTGCCATTTTCATTCATGGAGATTACCAGTGGAAAGCTTGGAAATGACCAGAAAACTGATAATATTTACAACTCCGGTTACTTTAGGAAGCATTTTCAATTCAAATTGCTTTCAAAAATTAGGAATTCAGGGTTATACAGCTCGAAATTTCTTTAGAAAGTCTGTAAGTAAGGACTATACTGTTTATGTTTACAATTGGAGGCCTAATTTCTCTGGTGTTTTCTGTGTGAATCAGTTAAAATGCTGACGATTCCAGCATATAGTTGTAGGAACACCCTCTAATTCTAGTCAAACTCTACAAATACGCAAATATAGTTTCCAGAAATGATTAAAAACTTGTAAGAAACACTGGAAATAAAAGGAAATAGGTTCTTACTACATTTCCTGCCATTTTCAATCACAGAGGTTACCAGTGGAAAGTTCAGAAATGACCAGAAAACTGATAATATTTACAACTCCAGCGACTTTAGGAAGCATTTTCACTTGAATTTGCTTTCAAATATTAGGAATTAGGGTTATACAGCTTAAAATTTGTGTAGAAATACTGTAAGTGAGGACTATACTGTTTATGTTTATAGTTGTAGGCCGAATTTCTCTGGCGTTTTCTGTGTGAATAAGTTACAATGGTGATGATTCAAGTATATAGTTATAGGAACTCTCTCTAATTGTGGTAAAGCTCTTCAAATAACCAATTTTAGTTTCCGGAAATGATTAAAAACTTGTAAGAAACACTTGAAATAAAAGGAAATAGATTCATACTACATTTTCTGCCATTTTCATTCATGGAGGTTACCAGTGGAAAGCTTGGAAATGACCAGAAAACTGATAATATTTACAACTCCGGTTACTTTAGGGAGCGTTTTCAATTCAATTTGCTTTCACACATTAGGAATTCAGGGTTACACAGCTCAAAATTTGTTTAGAAACACTGTAAGTAAGGGCTATACTGTTTATGTTTACAATTGGAGGCCGAATTTCTCTGGCGTTTTCTGTGTGAATCAGTTACAGTGCTGACGATTTGAGTATATAGTTGTAGGAACTCTCTCTAATTGTGGTAAAACTCTTCAAATACGCAAGTATAGTTTCCAGAAATGATTAAAAACTTGTAAGAAACACTGGAAATAAAAGGAAATAGATTCATACTACATTTTCTGCCATTTTCATTCATGGAGGTTACCAGTGGAAAGCATGGAAATGACCAGAAAACTGAAAATATTTACAACTCCGGTTACTTTAGGGAGCGTTTTCCATTCAATTTGCATTCAAATATTAGGAATTCAGGGTTATACAGCTCAAAATTTGTTTAGAAACACTGTAAGTAAGGAATATGCTGTTTATGTTTACAATTGGAGGCCCAATTTCTCTGGCGTTTTCTGTATGAATCAGTTACAATGATGATGATTCGAGTATATAGTTATAGGAACTCTCTCTAATTGTGGTAAAGCTCTTCAAATATGCAATTATAGTTTCCTAAAATGATTAAAAACTTGTAAGAAACACTTGAAATAAAAGGAAATAGGTTCTTACTACATTTCCTGCCATTTTCAATCACGGAGGTTACCAGTGGAAAGTTCGGAAATGACCAGAAAACTGATAATATTGAAAACTCCAGCGACTTTAGGAAGCGTTTTCACTTGAATTTGCTTTCAAATATTAGTAATTAGGTTTATACAGCTCCAAACTTGTGTAGAAAGACTGTAAGTGAGGACTATACTGTTTATGTTTATAATTGGACGCCGAATTTCTCTGGCGTTTTCTGTGTGAATAAGCTACAATGGTGATGATTCAAGTATATAGTTGTAGGAACTCTCTCTTATTGTGGTAAATCTCTTCAAATATGCAAACATAGTTTCCAGAAATGATTAAAAACTTGTAAGAAACACTGGAAATAAAAGGAAATAGGTTCTTACTACATTTCCTGCCATTTTCAATCACGGAGGTTACCAGTGGAAAGTTGGGAAATGACCAGAAAACTGATAATATTTACAACTCCAGCGACTTTAGGAAGCGTTTTCACTTGAATTTGCTTTCATATATTAGGAATTAGGGTTATACAACTTAAAATTTGTGTAGAAATACTGTAAGTGAGGACTATACTGTTTATGTTTATAGTTGTAGGCCGAATTTCTCTGGCGTATTCTGTGTGAATAAGTTACAATGGTGATGATTCAAGTATATAGTTATAGGAACTCTCTCTAATTGTGGTAAAGCTCTTCAAATACACAATTATAGTTTCCCGAAATGATTAAAAACTTGTAAGAAACACTTGAAATAAAAGCAAATAGATTCATACTACATTTTCTGCCATTTTCATTCATGGAGGTTACCAGTGGAAATTTCGGAAATGACCAGAAAACTGATAATATTTACAACTCCGGTTACTTTCGGGAGCGTTTTCAATACAATTTGCTTCAAATATTAGGAATTCAGGGTTATACAGCTCAAAATTTGTTTAGAAATACTGTAAGTAAGGACTATACTGTTTATGTTTACAGTTGGAGATCTAATTTCTCTGGTGTTTTCTGTGTGAATCAGTTAAAATGCTGACGATTCCAGTATACAGTTGTATGAACACTGTCTAATTCTGGTCTAACACTTCAAATACGCAATTATAATTTCCAGAAATGATTAAAAACTTGTAAGAAACACTTGAAATAAAAGGAAATAGGTTCTTACTACATATCCTGCCATTTTCAATCACGGAGGTTACCAGTGGAAAGTTCAGAAATGACCAGAAAACTGATAATATTTACAACTCCAGGGACTTTAGGAAGCGTTTTCACTTGAATTTGCTTTCAAATATTAGTAATTCGGTTTATACAGCTCAAAACTTGTGTAGAAAGACTGTAAGTGAGGACTATACTGTTTATATTTATAATTGCAGGCTGAATTGCTCTGGCGTTTTCTG
Source organism: Myotis daubentonii (assembly GCF_963259705.1). Lineage (NCBI taxonomy): Eukaryota > Metazoa > Chordata > Mammalia > Chiroptera > Vespertilionidae > Myotis > Myotis daubentonii. Next base: position 79,836,022 of record NC_081861.1, on the reverse strand, counting down.
TGTGAATCAGTTAAAATGCTGATGATTTGAGTATATAGTTGTAGGAACTCTCTCTAATTGTGGTAAAACTCTTCTAATAAGCAATTATAGTTTCCAGTAATGATTAAAAACTTGTTAGAAACACTTGAAATAAAAGGAAATAGTTTCTTACTACATTTCCTGCCATTTTCAATCACGGAGGTTACCAGTGGAAATTTCGGAAATGACCAGAAAACTGATAATATTTACAACTCCGGTTACTTTCGGGAGCGTTTTCAATACAATTTCCTTCAAATATTAGGAATTCAGGGTTATACAGCTTAAAATTTGTGTAGAAATACTGGAAGTGAGGACTATACTGTTTATGTTTATAATTGGAGGCCGAATTTCTCTGGCGATTTCTGTGTGAATAAGCTACAATGGTGATGATTCAAGTATATAGTTGTAGGAACTCTCTCTAATTGTGGTAAATCTCTTCAAATATGCAAATATAGTTTCCAGAAATGATTAAAAACTTGTAAGAAACACTGGAAATAAAAGGAAATAGGTTCTTACTACATTTCCTGCCATTTTCAATCACGGAGGTTACCAGTGGAAAGTTCGGAAATGACCAGAAAACTGATAATATTTACAACTCCAGCGACTTTAGGAAGCGTTTTCACTTGAATTTGCTTTCAAATATTAGTAATTAGGTTTATAAAGCTTAAAACTTGTGTAGAAAGACTGTAAGTGAGGACTATACTGTTTATGTTTATAATTGGAGGCCAAATTTCTCTGGCGTTTTCTGTGTGAATAAGTTACAATGGTGATGATTCAAGTATATAGTTGTAGGAACTCTCTCTAATTTTGGTAAATATCTTCAAATATGCAAATATAGTTTCCAGAAATGATTAAAAACTTGTAAGAAACACTGGAAATAAAAGCAAATAGGTTCTTACTACATTTCCTGCCATTTTCATTCACAGAGGTTACCAGTGGAAAGTTCAGAAATGACCAGAAAACTGATAATATTTACAACTCCAGCGACTTTAGGAAGCGTTTTCGCTTGAATTTGCTTTCAAATATTAGGAATTAGGTTTATACTGCTCAAAATTTGTGTAGAAATACTGGAAGTGAGGACTATACTGTTTATGTTTATAACTGGAGGCCGAATTTCTCTGGCGTTTTCAGTGTGAATAAGTTACAATGGTGATGATGCATGTATACAGCTGTAGGAAATCCCTCTAATTGTGGTAAAACTCTTCAAATACGCAATTATACTTTCCAGAAATAATTAAAAACTTGTAAGAAACACTTGAAATAAAAGGAAATAGATTCATACTACATTTTCTGCCATTTTCATTCATGGAGATTACCAGTGGAAAGCTTGGAAATGACCAGAAAACTGATAATATTTACAACTCCGGTTACTTTAGGAAGCGTTTTCAATTCAAATTGCTTTCAAAAATTAGGAATTCAGGGTTATACAGCTCGAAATTTCTTTAGAAAGTCTGTAAGTAAGGACTATACTGTTTATGTTTACAATTGGAGGCCTAATTTCTCTGGCGTTTTCTGTGTGAATCAGTTAAAATGCTGACGATTCCAGGATATAGTTGTAGGAACACCCTCTAATTCTAGTCAAACTCTACAAATACGCAAATATAGTTTCCAGAAATGATTAAAAACTTGTAAGAAACACTGGATATAAATGGAAATAGATTCTTACTACATTTCCTGCCATTTTCAATCACAGAGGTTACCAGTGGAAATTTCAGAAATGACCAGAAAACTGATAATATTTACAACTCCAGAGACTTTAGGAAGCGTTTTCACTTGAATTTGCTTTCAAATATTAGGAATTAGGGTTATACAGCTTAAAATTTGTGTAGAAATACTGGAAGTGAGGACTATACTGTTTATGTTTATAACTGGAGGCCGAATTTCTCTGGCGTTTTCAGTGTGAATAAGTTACAATGGTGATGATGCAAGTATATAGCTGTAGGAAATCCCTCTAATTGTGGTAAAACTCTTCAAATACGCAATTATAGTTTCCAGAAATGATTAAAAACTTGTAAGAAACACTGGAAATAAAGGAAATAGGTTCTTACTACATTTCCTGCCATTTTCAATCACGGAGGTTACCAGTGGAAAGTTCGGAAATGACCAGAAAACTGATAATATTTACAACTCCAGCGACTTTAGGAAGCGTTTTCACTTGAATTTGCTTTCAAATATTAGTAATTCGGTTTATACAGCTCAAAACTTCTGTAGAAAGACTGTAAGTGAGGACTATACTGTTTATATTTATAATTGCAGGCCGAATTGCTCTGGCGTTTTCTGTGTGAATCAGTTAAAATGCTGATGATTCGAGTATATAGTTGTAGGAACTCTCTCTAATTGTGGTAAAACTCTTCTAATAAGCAATTATAGTTTCCAGTAATGATTAAAAACTTGTTAGAAACACTTGAAATTAAAGGAAATAGTTTCTTACTACATTTCCTGCCATTTTCAATCACGGAGGTTACCAGTGGAAATTTCGGAAATGACCAGAAAACTGATAATATTTACAACTCCAGGGACTTTAGGAAGCGCTTTCACTTGAATTTGCTTTCAAATATTAGGAATTAGGGTTATACAGCTTAAAATTTGTGTAGAAATACTGGAAGTGAGGACTATACTGTTTATGTTTATAACTGGAGGCCGAATTTCTCTGGCGTTTTCAGTGTGAATAAGTTACAATGGTGATGATGCATGTATATAGCTGTAGGAAATCCCTCTAATTGTGGTAAAACTCTTCAAATACGCAATTATACTTTCCAGAAATAATTAAACACTTGTAAGAAACACTTGAAATAAAAGCAAATAGATTCATACTACATTTTCCGCCATTTTCATTCATGGAGGTTACCAGAGGAATGCTTGGAAATGACCAGAAAACTGATAATATTTACAACTCCGGTTACTTTAGGGAGCGTTTTCAATTCAATTTTCTTTAAAATATTAGGAATTCAGGGTTATACAGCTCAAAATTTGTTTAGAAACACTTTAAGTAAGGACTATACTGTTTATGTTTACAATTGGAGGCCGAATTTCTCTGGCGTTTTCTGAGTGAATCAGTTACAATGCTGACGATTCGAGTATATAGTTGTAGGAACTCTCTCTAATTGTGGTTAAACTATTCAAATACGAAATTATAGTTTCCCGAAATGAGTAAAAACTTGTAAGAAACACTTTAAATAAAAGGAAATAGATTCATACTACATTTTGTGCCATTTTCATTCATGGAGGTTACCAGTGGAAAGCTTAGAAATGACCAGAAAACTTATAATATTTACAACTCCGGTTACTTTAGGGAGCGTTTTCCATTCAATTTTCTTTCAAATATTAGGAATTCAGGGTTATACAGCTCAAAATATGTTTAGAAACACTGTAAGTAAGGAATATGCTGTTTATGTTTACAATTGGAGGCCCAATTTCTCTGGCGTTTTCTGTGTGAATCAGTTACAATGATGATGATTCGAGTATATAGTTATAGGAACTCTCTCTAATTGTGGTAAAGCTCTTCAAATACGCAATTATAGTTTCCTAAAATGATTAAAAACTTGTTAGAAACACTTGAAATAAAAGGAAATAGATTCATACTACATTTCCTGCCATTTTCAATCACGGAGGTTACCAGTGGAAAGTTCGGAAGTGACCAGAAAACTGATAATATTTAAAACTCCAGCGACTTTAGGAAGCGTTTTCACTTGAATTTGCTTTCAAATATTAGTAATTAGGTTTATACAGCTCAAAACTTGTGTAGAAAGACTGTAAGTGAGGACTATACTGTTTATGTTTATAATTGGACGCCGAATTTCTCTGGCGTTTTCTGTGTGAATAAGCTACAATGGTGATGATTCAAGTATATAGTTATAGGAACTCTCTCTAATTGTGGTAAATCTCTTCAAATATGCAAATATAGTTTCCAGAAATGATTAAAAACTTGTAAGAAACACTGGAAATAAAAGGAAATAGGTTCTTACTACATTTCCTGCCATTTTCAATCACGGAGGTTACCAGTGGAAAGTTCGGAAATGACCAGAAAACTGATAATATTTACAACTCCAGCGACTTTAGGAAGCGTTTTCACTTGAATTTGCTTTCAAATATTAGTAATTAGGTTTATAAAGCTTAAAACTTGTGTAGAAAGACTGTAAGTGAGGACTATACTGTTTATGTTTATAATTGGAGGCCAAATTTCTCTGGCGTTTTCTGTGTGAATAAGTTACAATGGTGCTGATTCAAGTATATAGTTGTAGGAACTCTCTCTAATTTTGGTAAATATCTTCAAATATGCAAATATAGTTTCCAGAAATGATTAAAAACTTGTAAGAAACACTGGAAATAAAAGCAAATAGGTTCTTACTACATTTCCTGCCATTTTCATTCACAGAGGTTACCAGTGGAAAGTTGGGAAATGACCAGAAAACTGATAATATTTACAACTCCAGCGACTTTAGGAAGCGTTTTCACTTGAATTTGCTTTCATATATTAGGAATTAGGGTTATACAACTTAAAATTTGTGTAGAAATACTGTAAGTGAGGACTATACTGTTTATGTTTATAGTTGTAGGCCGAATTTCTCTGGCGTATTCTGTGTGAATAAGTTACAAAGGTGATGATTCAAGTATATAGTTATAGGAACTCTCTCTAATTGTGGTAAAGCTCTTCAAATACGCAATTATAGTTTCCCGAAATGATTAAAAACTTGTAAGAAACACTTGAAATAAAAGCAAATAGATTCATACTACTTTTTCTGCCATTTTCATTCGTGGAGGTTACCAGTGGAAATTTCGGAAATGACCAGAAAACTGATAATATTTACAACTCCGGTTACTTTCGGGAGCGTTTTCAATACAATTTGCTTCAAATATTAGGAATTCAGGGTTATACAGCTCAAAATTTGTTTAGAAATACTGTAAGTAAGGACTATACTGTTTATGTTTACAGTTGGAGATCTAATTTCTCTGGTGTTTTCTGTGTGAATCAGTTAAAATGCTGACGATTCCAGTATACAGTTGTATGAACACTGCCTAATTCTGGTCTAACACTTCAAATACGCAATTATAATTTCCAGAAATGATTAAAAACTTGTAAGAAACACTTGAAATAAAAGGAAATAGGTTCTTACTACATATCCTGCCATTTTCAATCACGGAGGTTACCAGTGGAAAGTTCAGAAATGACCAGAAAACTGATAATATTTACAACTCCAGCGACTTTAGGAAGCGTTTTCACTTGAATTTGCTTTCAAATATTAGTAATTCGGTTTATACAGCTCAAAACTTGTGTAGAAAGACTGTAAGTGAGGACTATACTGTTTATATTTATAATTGCAGGCCGAATTGCTCTGGCGTTTTCTGTGTGAATCAGTTAAAATGCTGATGATTCGAGTATATAGTTGTAGGAACTCTCTCTAATTGTGGTAAAACTTTTCTAATAAGCAATTACAGTTTCCAGTAATGATTAAAAACTTGTTAGAAACACTTGAAATAAAAGGAAATAGTTTCTTACTACATTTCCTGCCATTTTCAATCACGGAGGTTACCAGTGGAAATTTCGGAAATGACCAGAAAACTGATAATATTTACAACTCCGGTTACTTTCGGGAGCGTTTTCAATACAATTTGCTTCAAACATTAGGAATTCAGGGTTATACAGCTTAAAATTTGTGTAGAAATACTGGAAGTGAGGACTATATTGTTTATGTTTATAATTGGAGGCCGAATTTCTCTGGCGATTTCTGTGTGAATAAGCTACAATGGTGATGATTCAAGTAAATAGTTGTAGGAACTCTCTCTAATTGTGGTAAATCTCTTCAAATATGCAAATATAGTTTCCAGAAATGATTAAAAACTTGTAAGTAACACTTGAAATAAAAGGAAATAGATTCATACTACATTTTCTGCCATTTTCATTCATGGAGATTACCAGTGGAAAGCTTGGAAATGACCAGAAAACTGATAATATTTACAACTCCGGTTACTTTAGGAAGCATTTTCAATTCAAATTGCTTTCAAAAATTAGGAATTCAGGGTTATACAGCTCGAAATTTCTTTAGAAAGTCTGTAAGTAAGGACTATACTGTTTATGTTTACAATTGGAGGCCTAATTTCTCTGGTGTTTTCTGTGTGAATCAGTTAAAATGCTGACGATTCCAGCATATAGTTGTAGGAACACCCTCTAATTCTAGTCAAACTCTACAAATACGCAAATATAGTTTCCAGAAATGATTAAAAACTTGTAAGAAACACTGGAAATAAAAGGAAATAGGTTCTTACTACATTTCCTGCCATTTTCAATCACAGAGGTTACCAGTGGAAAGTTCAGAAATGACCAGAAAACTGATAATATTTACAACTCCAGCGACTTTAGGAAGCATTTTCACTTGAATTTGCTTTCAAATATTAGGAATTAGGGTTATACAGCTTAAAATTTGTGTAGAAATACTGTAAGTGAGGACTATACTGTTTATGTTTATAGTTGTAGGCCGAATTTCTCTGGCGTTTTCTGTGTGAATAAGTTACAATGGTGATGATTCAAGTATATAGTTATAGGAACTCTCTCTAATTGTGGTAAAGCTCTTCAAATAACCAATTTTAGTTTCCGGAAATGATTAAAAACTTGTAAGAAACACTTGAAATAAAAGGAAATAGATTCATACTACATTTTCTGCCATTTTCATTCATGGAGGTTACCAGTGGAAAGCTTGGAAATGACCAGAAAACTGATAATATTTACAACTCCGGTTACTTTAGGGAGCGTTTTCAATTCAATTTGCTTTCACACATTAGGAATTCAGGGTTACACAGCTCAAAATTTGTTTAGAAACACTGTAAGTAAGGGCTATACTGTTTATGTTTACAATTGGAGGCCGAATTTCTCTGGCGTTTTCTGTGTGAATCAGTTACAGTGCTGACGATTTGAGTATATAGTTGTAGGAACTCTCTCTAATTGTGGTAAAACTCTTCAAATACGCAAGTATAGTTTCCAGAAATGATTAAAAACTTGTAAGAAACACTGGAAATAAAAGGAAATAGATTCATACTACATTTTCTGCCATTTTCATTCATGGAGGTTACCAGTGGAAAGCATGGAAATGACCAGAAAACTGAAAATATTTACAACTCCGGTTACTTTAGGGAGCGTTTTCCATTCAATTTGCATTCAAATATTAGGAATTCAGGGTTATACAGCTCAAAATTTGTTTAGAAACACTGTAAGTAAGGAATATGCTGTTTATGTTTACAATTGGAGGCCCAATTTCTCTGGCGTTTTCTGTATGAATCAGTTACAATGATGATGATTCGAGTATATAGTTATAGGAACTCTCTCTAATTGTGGTAAAGCTCTTCAAATATGCAATTATAGTTTATTAAATTGATTAAAAACTTGTAAGAAACACTTGAAATAAAAGGAAATAGGTTCTTACTACATTTCCTGCCATTTTCAATCACGGAGGTTACCAGTGGAAAGTTCGGAAATGACCAGAAAACTGATAATATTGAAAACTCCAGCGACTTTAGGAAGCGTTTTCACTTGAATTTGCTTTCAAATATTAGTAATTAGGTTTATACAGCTCCAAACTTGTGTAGAAAGACTGTAAGTGAGGACTATACTGTTTATGTTTATAATTGGACGCCGAATTTCTCTGGCGTTTTCTGTGTGAATAAGCTACAATGGTGATGATTCAAGTATATAGTTGTAGGAACTCTCTCTTATTGTGGTAAATCTCTTCAAATATGCAAACATAGTTTCCAGAAATGATTAAAAACTTGTAAGAAACACTGGAAATAAAAGGAAATAGGTTCTTACTACATTTCCTGCCATTTTCAATCACGGAGGTTACCAGTGGAAAGTTGGGAAATGACCAGAAAACTGATAATATTTACAACTCCAGCGACTTTAGGAAGCGTTTTCACTTGAATTTGCTTTCATATATTAGGAATTAGGGTTATACAGCTTAAAATTTGTGTAGAAATACTGTAAGTGAGGACTATACTGTTTATGTTTATAGTTGTAGGCCGAATTTCTCTGGCGTATTCTGTGTGAATAAGTTACAATGGTGATGATGCATGTATATAGCTGTAGGAAATCCCTCTAATTGTGGTAAAACTCTTCAAATACGCAATTATACTTTCCAGAAATAATTAAACACTTGTAAGAAACACTTGAAATAAAAGCAAATAGATTCATACTACATTTTCCGCCATTTTCATTCATGGAGGTTACCAGAGGAATGCTTGGAAATGACCAGAAAACTGATAATATTTACAACTCCGGTTACTTTAGGGAGCGTTTTCAATTCAATTTTCTTTAAAATATTAGGAATTCAGGGTTATACAGCTCAAAATTTGTTTAGAAACACTTTAAGTAAGGACTATACTGTTTATGTTTACAATTGGAGGCCGAATTTCTCTGGCGTTTTCTGAGTGAATCAGTTACAATGCTGACGATTCGAGTATATAGTTGTAGGAACTCTCTCTAATTGTGGTTAAACTATTCAAATACGAAATTATAGTTTCCCGAAATGAGTAAAAACTTGTAAGAAACACTTTAAATAAAAGGAAATAGATTCATACTACATTTTGTGCCATTTTCATTCATGGAGGTTACCAGTGGAAAGCTTAGAAATGACCAGAAAACTTATAATATTTACAACTCCGGTTACTTTAGGGAGCGTTTTCCATTCAATTTTCTTTCAAATATTAGGAATTCAGGGTTATACAGCTCAAAATATGTTTAGAAACACTGTAAGTAAGGAATATGCTGTTTATGTTTACAATTGGAGGCCCAATTTCTCTGGCGTTTTCTGTGTGAATCAGTTACAATGATGATGATTCGAGTATATAGTTATAGGAACTCTCTCTAATTGTGGTAAAGCTCTTCAAATACGCAATTATAGTTTCCTAAAATGATTAAAAACTTGTTAGAAACACTTGAAATAAAAGGAAATAGATTCATACTACATTTCCTGCCATTTTCAATCACGGAGGTTACCAGTGGAAAGTTCGGAAGTGACCAGAAAACTGATAATATTTAAAACTCCAGCGACTTTAGGAAGCGTTTTCACTTGAATTTGCTTTCAAATATTAGTAATTAGGTTTATACAGCTCAAAACTTGTGTAGAAAGACTGTAAGTGAGGACTATACTGTTTATGTTTATAATTGGACGCCGAATTTCTCTGGCGTTTTCTGTGTGAATAAGCTACAATGGTGATGATTCAAGTATATAGTTATAGGAACTCTCTCTAATTGTGGTAAATCTCTTCAAATATGCAAATATAGTTTCCAGAAATGATTAAAAACTTGTAAGAAACACTGGAAATAAAAGGAAATAGGTTCTTACTACATTTCCTGCCATTTTCAATCACGGAGGTTACCAGTGGAAAGTTCGGAAATGACCAGAAAACTGATAATATTTACAACTCCAGCGACTTTAGGAAGCGTTTTCACTTGAATTTGCTTTCAAATATTAGTAATTAGGTTTATAAAGCTTAAAACTTGTGTAGAAAGACTGTAAGTGAGGACTATACTGTTTATGTTTATAATTGGAGGCCAAATTTCTCTGGCGTTTTCTGTGTGAATAAGTTACAATGGTGCTGATTCAAGTATATAGTTGTAGGAACTCTCTCTAATTTTGGTAAATATCTTCAAATATGCAAATATAGTTTCCAGAAATGATTAAAAACTTGTAAGAAACACTGGAAATAAAAGCAAATAGGTTCTTACTACATTTCCTGCCATTTTCATTCACAGAGGTTACCAGTGGAAAGTTGGGAAATGACCAGAAAACTGATAATATTTACAACTCCAGCGACTTTAGGAAGCGTTTTCACTTGAATTTGCTTTCATATATTAGGAATTAGGGTTATACAACTTAAAATTTGTGTAGAAATACTGTAAGTGAGGACTATACTGTTTATGTTTATAGTTGTAGGCCGAATTTCTCTGGCGTATTCTGTGTGAATAAGTTACAAAGGTGATGATTCAAGTATATAGTTATAGGAACTCTCTCTAATTGTGGTAAAGCTCTTCAAATACGCAATTATAGTTTCCCGAAATGATTAAAAACTTGTAAGAAACACTTGAAATAAAAGCAAATAGATTCATACTACTTTTTCTGCCATTTTCATTCGTGGAGGTTACCAGTGGAAATTTCGGAAATGACCAGAAAACTGATAATATTTACAACTCCGGTTACTTTCGGGAGCGTTTTCAATACAATTTGCTTCAAATATTAGGAATTCAGGGTTATACAGCTCAAAATTTGTTTAGAAATACTGTAAGTAAGGACTATACTGTTTATGTTTACAGTTGGAGATCTAATTTCTCTGGTGTTTTCTGTGTGAATCAGTTAAAATGCTGACGATTCCAGTATACAGTTGTATGAACACTGCCTAATTCTGGTCTAACACTTCAAATACGCAATTATAATTTCCAGAAATGATTAAAAACTTGTAAGAAACACTTGAAATAAAAGGAAATAGGTTCTTACTACATATCCTGCCATTTTCAATCACGGAGGTTACCAGTGGAAAGTTCAGAAATGACCAGAAAACTGATAATATTTACAACTCCAGCGACTTTAGGAAGCGTTTTCACTTGAATTTGCTTTCAAATATTAGTAATTCGGTTTATACAGCTCAAAACTTGTGTAGAAAGACTGTAAGTGAGGACTATACTGTTTATATTTATAATTGCAGGCCGAATTGCTCTGGCGTTTTCTGTGTGAATCAGTTAAAATGCTGATGATTCGAGTATATAGTTGTAGGAACTCTCTCTAATTGTGGTAAAACTTTTCTAATAAGCAATTACAGTTTCCAGTAATGATTAAAAACTTGTTAGAAACACTTGAAATAAAAGGAAATAGTTTCTTACTACATTTCCTGCCATTTTCAATCACGGAGGTTACCAGTGGAAATTTCGGAAATGACCAGAAAACTGATAATATTTACAACTCCGGTTACTTTCGGGAGCGTTTTCAATACAATTTGCTTCAAACATTAGGAATTCAGGGTTATACAGCTTAAAATTTGTGTAGAAATACTGGAAGTGAGGACTATATTGTTTATGTTTATAATTGGAGGCCGAATTTCTCTGGAGATTTCTGTGTGAATAAGCTACAATGGTGATGATTCAAGTAAATAGTTGTAGGAACTCTCTCTAATTGTGGTAAATCTCTTCAAATATGCAAATATAGTTTCCAGAAATGATTAAAAACTTGTAAGTAACACTTGAAATAAAAGGAAATAGATTCATACTACATTTTCTGCCATTTTCATTCATGGAGATTACCAGTGGAAAGCTTGGAAATGACCAGAAAACTGATAATATTTACAACTCCGGTTACTTTAGGAAGCATTTTCAATTCAAATTGCTTTCAAAAATTAGGAATTCAGGGTTATACAGCTCGAAATTTCTTTAGAAAGTCTGTAAGTAAGGACTATACTGTTTATGTTTACAATTGGAGGCCTAATTTCTCTGGTGTTTTCTGTGTGAATCAGTTAAAATGCTGACGATTCCAGCATATAGTTGTAGGAACACCCTCTAATTCTAGTCAAACTCTACAAATACGCAAATATAGTTTCCAGAAATGATTAAAAACTTGTAAGAAACACTGGAAATAAAAGGAAATAGGTTCTTACTACATTTCCTGCCATTTTCAATCACAGAGGTTACCAGTGGAAAGTTCAGAAATGACCAGAAAACTGATAATATTTACAACTCCAGCGACTTTAGGAAGCATTTTCACTTGAATTTGCTTTCAAATATTAGGAATTAGGGTTATACAGCTTAAAATTTGTGTAGAAATACTGTAAGTGAGGACTATACTGTTTATGTTTATAGTTGTAGGCCGAATTTCTCTGGCGTTTTCTGTGTGAATAAGTTACAATGGTGATGATTCAAGTATATAGTTATAGGAACTCTCTCTAATTGTGGTAAAGCTCTTCAAATAACCAATTTTAGTTTCCGGAAATGATTAAAAACTTGTAAGAAACACTTGAAATAAAAGGAAATAGATTCATACTACATTTTCTGCCATTTTCATTCATGGAGGTTACCAGTGGAAAGCTTGGAAATGACCAGAAAACTGATAATATTTACAACTCCGGTTACTTTAGGGAGCGTTTTCAATTCAATTTGCTTTCACACATTAGGAATTCAGGGTTACACAGCTCAAAATTTGTTTAGAAACACTGTAAGTAAGGGCTATACTGTTTATGTTTACAATTGGAGGCCGAATTTCTCTGGCGTTTTCTGTGTGAATCAGTTACAGTGCTGACGATTTGAGTATATAGTTGTAGGAACTCTCTCTAATTGTGGTAAAACTCTTCAAATACGCAAGTATAGTTTCCAGAAATGATTAAAAACTTGTAAGAAACACTGGAAATAAAAGGAAATAGATTCATACTACATTTTCTGCCATTTTCATTCATGGAGGTTACCAGTGGAAAGCATGGAAATGACCAGAAAACTGAAAATATTTACAACTCCGGTTACTTTAGGGAGCGTTTTCCATTCAATTTGCATTCAAATATTAGGAATTCAGGGTTATACAGCTCAAAATTTGTTTAGAAACACTGTAAGTAAGGAATATGCTGTTTATGTTTACAATTGGAGGCCCAATTTCTCTGGCGTTTTCTGTATGAATCAGTTACAATGATGATGATTCGAGTATATAGTTATAGGAACTCTCTCTAATTGTGGTAAAGCTCTTCAAATATGCAATTATAGTTTCCTAAAATGATTAAAAACTTGTAAGAAACACTTGAAATAAAAGGAAATAGGTTCTTACTACATTTCCTGCCATTTTCAATCACGGAGGTTACCAGTGGAAAGTTCGGAAATGACCAGAAAACTGATAATATTGAAAACTCCAGCGACTTTAGGAAGCGTTTTCACTTGAATTTGCTTTCAAATATTAGTAATTAGGTTTATACAGCTCCAAACTTGTGTAGAAAGACTGTAAGTGAGGACTATACTGTTTATGTTTATAATTGGACGCCGAATTTCTCTGGCGTTTTCTGTGTGAATAAGCTACAATGGTGATGATTCAAGTATATAGTTGTAGGAACTCTCTCTTATTGTGGTAAATCTCTTCAAATATGCAAACATAGTTTCCAGAAATGATTAAAAACTTGTAAGAAACACTGGAAATAAAAGGAAATAGGTTCTTACTACATTTCCTGCCATTTTCAATCACGGAGGTTACCAGTGGAAAGTTGGGAAATGACCAGAAAACTGATAATATTTACAACTCCAGCGACTTTAGGAAGCGTTTTCACTTGAATTTGCTTTCATATATTAGGAATTAGGGTTATACAACTTAAAATTTGTGTAGAAATACTGTAAGTGAGGACTATACTGTTTATGTTTATAGTTGTAGGCCGAATTTCTCTGGCGTATTCTGTGTGAATAAGTTACAATGGTGATGATTCAAGTATATAGTTATAGGAACTCTCTCTAATTGTGGTAAAGCTCTTCAAATACACAATTATAGTTTCCCGAAATGATTAAAAACTTGTAAGAAACACTTGAAATAAAAGCAAATAGATTCATACTACATTTTCTGCCATTTTCATTCATGGAGGTTACCAGTGGAAATTTCGGAAATGACCAGAAAACTGATAATATTTACAACTCCGGTTACTTTCGGGAGCGTTTTCAATACAATTTGCTTCAAATATTAGGAATTCAGGGTTATACAGCTCAAAATTTGTTTAGAAATACTGTAAGTAAGGACTATACTGTTTATGTTTACAGTTGGAGATCTAATTTCTCTGGTGTTTTCTGTGTGAATCAGTTAAAATGCTGACGATTCCAGTATACAGTTGTATGAACACTGTCTAATTCTGGTCTAACACTTCAAATACGCAATTATAATTTCCAGAAATGATTAAAAACTTGTAAGAAACACTTGAAATAAAAGGAAATAGGTTCTTACTACATATCCTGCCATTTTCAATCACGGAGGTTACCAGTGGAAAGTTCAGAAATGACCAGAAAACTGATAATATTTACAACTCCAGGGACTTTAGGAAGCGTTTTCACTTGAATTTGCTTTCAAATATTAGTAATTCGGTTTATACAGCTCAAAACTTGTGTAGAAAGACTGTAAGTGAGGACTATACTGTTTATATTTATAATTGCAGGCTGAATTGCTCTGGCGTTTTCTGTGTGAATCAGTTAAAATGCTGATGATTTGAGTATATAGTTGTAGGAACTCTCTCTAATTGTGGTAAAACTCTTCTAATAAGCAATTATAGTTTCCAGTAATGATTAAAAACTTGTTAGAAACACTTGAAATAAAAGGAAATAGTTTCTTACTACATTTCCTGCCATTTTCAATCACGGAGGTTACCAGTGGAAATTTCGGAAATGACCAGAAAACTGATAATATTTACAACTCCGGTTACTTTCGGGAGCGTTTTCAATACAATTTCCTTCAAATATTAGGAATTCAGGGTTATACAGCTTAAAATTTGTGTAGAAATACTGGAAGTGAGGACTATACTGTTTATGTTTATAATTGGAGGCCGAATTTCTCTGGCGATTTCTGTGTGAATAAGCTACAATGGTGATGATTCAAGTATATAGTTGTAGGAACTCTCTCTAATTGTGGTAAATCTCTTCAAATATGCAAATATAGTTTCCAGAAATGATTAAAAACTTGTAAGAAACACTGGAAATAAAAGGAAATAGGTTCTTACTACATTTCCTGCCATTTTCAATCACGGAGGTTACCAGTGGAAAGTTCGGAAATGACCAGAAAACTGATAATATTTACAACTCCAGCGACTTTAGGAAGCGTTTTCACTTGAATTTGCTTTCAAATATTAGTAATTAGGTTTATAAAGCTTAAAACTTGTGTAGAAAGACTGTAAGTGAGGACTATACTGTTTATGTTTATAATTGGAGGCCAAATTTCTCTGGCGTTTTCTGTGTGAATAAGTTACAATGGTGATGATTCAAGTATATAGTTGTAGGAACTCTCTCTAATTTTGGTAAATATCTTCAAATATGCAAATATAGTTTCCAGAAATGATTAAAAACTTGTAAGAAACACTGGAAATAAAAGCAAATAGGTTCTTACTACATTTCCTGCCATTTTCATTCACAGAGGTTACCAGTGGAAAGTTCAGAAATGACCAGAAAACTGATAATATTTACAACTCCAGCGACTTTAGGAAGCGTTTTCGCTTGAATTTGCTTTCAAATATTAGGAATTAGGTTTATACTGCTCAAAATTTGTGTAGAAATACTGGAAGTGAGGACTATACTGTTTATGTTTATAACTGGAGGCCGAATTTCTCTGGCGTTTTCAGTGTGAATAAGTTACAATGGTGATGATGCATGTATACAGCTGTAGGAAATCCCTCTAATTGTGGTAAAACTCTTCAAATACGCAATTATACTTTCCAGAAATAATTAAAAACTTGTAAGAAACACTTGAAATAAAAGGAAATAGATTCATACTACATTTTCTGCCATTTTCATTCATGGAGATTACCAGTGGAAAGCTTGGAAATGACCAGAAAACTGATAATATTTACAACTCCGGTTACTTTAGGAAGCGTTTTCAATTCAAATTGCTTTCAAAAATTAGGAATTCAGGGTTATACAGCTCGAAATTTCTTTAGAAAGTCTGTAAGTAAGGACTATACTGTTTATGTTTACAATTGGAGGCCTAATTTCTCTGGCGTTTTCTGTGTGAATCAGTTAAAATGCTGACGATTCCAGGATATAGTTGTAGGAACACCCTCTAATTCTAGTCAAACTCTACAAATACGCAAATATAGTTTCCAGAAATGATTAAAAACTTGTAAGAAACACTGGATATAAATGGAAATAGATTCTTACTACATTTCCTGCCATTTTCAATCACAGAGGTTACCAGTGGAAATTTCAGAAATGACCAGAAAACTGATAATATTTACAACTCCAGAGACTTTAGGAAGCGTTTTCACTTGAATTTGCTTTCAAATATTAGGAATTAGGGTTATACAGCTTAAAATTTGTGTAGAAATACTGGAAGTGAGGACTATACTGTTTATGTTTATAACTGGAGGCCGAATTTCTCTGGCGTTTTCAGTGTGAATAAGTTACAATGGTGATGATGCAAGTATATAGCTGTAGGAAATCCCTCTAATTGTGGTAAAACTCTTCAAATACGCAATTATAGTTTCCAGAAATGATTAAAAACTTGTAAGAAACACTGGAAATAAAGGAAATAGGTTCTTACTACATTTCCTGCCATTTTCAATCACGGAGGTTACCAGTGGAAAGTTCGGAAATGACCAGAAAACTGATAATATTTACAACTCCAGCGACTTTAGGAAGCGTTTTCACTTGAATTTGCTTTCAAATATTAGTAATTCGGTTTATACAGCTCAAAACTTCTGTAGAAAGACTGGAAGTGAGGACTATACTGTTTATATTTATAATTGCAGGCCGAATTGCTCTGGCGTTTTCTGTGTGAATCAGTTAAAATGCTGATGATTCGAGTATATAGTTGTAGGAACTCTCTCTAATTGTGGTAAAACTCTTCTAATAATCAATTATAGTTTCCAGTAATGATTAAAAACTTGTTAGAAACACTTGAAATAAAAGGAAATAGTTTCTTACTACATTTCCTGCCATTTTCAATCACGGAGGTTACCAGTGGAAATTTCGGAAATGACCAGAAAACTGATAATATTTACAACTCCAGGGACTTTAGGAAGCGCTTTCACTTGAATTTGCTTTCAAATATTAGGAATTAGGGTTATACAGCTTAAAATTTGGGTAGAAATACTGGAAGTGAGGACTATACTGTTTATGTTTATAATTAGAGGCCGAATTTCTCTGGCGTTTTCTGTGTGAATAAGTTAAAATGGTGATGTTTCAAGTATATAGTTGTAGAAACTGTCTCTAATTGTGGTAAAGCTCTTCAAATACGCAATTATAGTTTACCGAAATGATTAAACACTTGTAAGAAACACTTGAAATAAAAGCAAATAGATTCATACTACATTTTCCGCCATTTTCATTCATGGAGGTTACCAGAGGAATGCTTGGAAATGACCAGAAAACTGATAATATTTACAACTCCGGTTACTTTAGGGAGCGTTTTCAATTCAATTTTCTTTAAAATATTAGGAATTCAGGGTTATACAGCTCAAAATTTGTTTAGAAACACTTTAAGTAAGGACTATACTGTTTATGTTTACAATTGGAGGCCGAATTTCTCTGGCGTTTTCTGAGTGAATCAGTTACAATGCTGACGATTCGAGTATATAGTTGTAGGAACTCTCTCTAATTGTGGTTAAACTATTCAAATACGAAATTATAGTTTCCCGAAATGAGTAAAAACTTCTAAGAAACACTTTAAATAAAAGGAAATAGATTCATACTACATTTTGTGCCATTTTCATTCATGGAGGTTACCAGTGGAAAGCTTAGAAATGACCAGAAAACTTATAATATTTACAACTCCGGTTACTTTAGGGAGCGTTTTCCATTCAATTTTCTTTCAAATATTAGGAATTCAGGGTTATACAGCTCAAAATATGTTTAGAAACACTGTAAGTACGGAATATGCTGTTTATGTTTACAATTGGAGGCCCAATTTCTCTGGCGTTTTCTGTGTGAATCAGTTACAATGATGATGATTCGAGTATATAGTTATAGGAACTCTCTCTAATTGTGGTAAAGCTCTTCAAATACGCAATTATAGTTTCCTAAAATGATTAAAAACTTGTTAGAAACACTTGAAATAAAAGGAAATAGATTCATACTACATTTCCTGCCATTTTCAATCACGGACGTTAACAGTGGAAAGTTCGGAAGTGACCAGAAAACTGATAATATTTAAAACTCCAGCGACTTTAGGAAGCGTTTTCACTTGAATTTGCTTTCAAATATTAGTAATTAGGTTTATACAGCTCAAAACTTGTGTAGAAAGACTGTAAGTGAGGACTATACTGTATATGTTTATAATTGGACGCCGAATTTCTCTGGCGTTTTCTGTGTGAATAAGCTACAATGGTGATGATTCAAGTATATAGTTATGGGAACTCTCTCTAATTGTGGTAAATCTCTTCAAATATGCAAATATAGTTTCCAGAAATGATTAAAAACTTGTAAGAAACACTGGAAATAAAAGGAAATAGGTTCTTACTACATTTCCTGCCATTTTCAATCACGGAGGTTACCAGTGGAAAGTTCGGAAATGACCAGAAAACTGATAATATTTACAACTCCAGCGACTTTAGGAAGCGTTTTCACTTGAATTTGCTTTCAAATATTAGTAATTAGGTTTATAAAGCTTAAAACTTCTGTAGAAAGACTGTAAGTGAGGACTATACTGTTTATGTTTACAATTGAAGGCCCAATTTCTCTGGTGTTTTCTGTGTGAATAAGCTACAATGGTGATGATTCAAGTATATAGTTGTAGGAACTCTCTCTAATTGTGGTAAATCTCTTCAAATATGCAAATATAGTTTCCAGAAATGATTAAAAACTTGTAAGAAACACTTGAAATGAAAGGAAATAGATTCATACTACATTTTCTGCCATTTTCATTCATGGAGATTACCAGTGGAAAGCTTGGAAATGACCAGAAAACTGATAATATTTCCAACTCCGGTTACTTTAGGAAGCGTTTTCAATTCAAATTGCTTTCAAAAATTAGGAATTCAGGGTTATACAGCTCAAAATTTGTTTAGAAAGACTGTAAGTAAGGACTATACTGTTTATGTTTACAATTGGAGGCCTAATTTCTCTGGCGTTTTCTGTGTGAATCAGTTAAAATGCTGACGATTCCAGCATATAGTTGTAGGAACACCCTCTAATTCTAGTCAAACTCTACAAATACGCAAATATAGTTTCCAGAAATGATTAAAAACTTGTAAGAAACACTGGATATAAATGGAAATAGGTTCTTACTACATTTCCTGCCATTTTCAATCACAGAGGTTACCAGTGGAAATTTCAGAAATGACCAGAAAACTGATAATATTTACAACTCCAGAGACTTTAGGAAGCGTTTTCACTTGAATTTGCTTTCAAATATTAGGAATTAGGGTTATACAGCTTAAAATTTGTGTAGAAATACTGGAAGTGAGGAGTATACTGTTTATGTTTATAATTGGAGGCCGAATTTCTCTGGCGTTTTCTGTGTGAATCAGTTACAATGCTGACGATTCCAGTATATAGTTGTAGGAACTTTCTCTAATTGTGGTAAAACTCTTCAAATACGCAATTATAGTTTCCCGAAATGATTAAAAACTTGTAAGAAACACTTGAAATAAAAGGAAATAGATTCATACTACATTTTCTACCATTTTCATTCATGGAGATTTCCAGTGGAAAGCTTGGAAATGACCAGAAAACAGATAATATTTACAACTCCGGTTACTTTAGGAAGCGTTTTCAATTCAAATTGCTTTCAAAAATTAGGAATTCAGGGTTATACAGCTCAAAATTTGTTTAGGAAGTCTGTAAGTAAGGACTATACTGTTTATGTTTACAATTGGAGGCCCAATTTCTCTGGTGTTTTCTGTGTGAATAAGCTACAATGGTGATGATTCAAGTATATAGTTGTAGGAACTCTCTCTAATTGTGGTAAATCTCTTCAAATATGCAAATATAGTTTCCAGAAATGATTAAAAACTTGTACGAAACACTGGAAATAAAAGGAAATAGGTTCTTGCTACATTTCCTGCCATTTTCAATCACAGAGGTTACCAGTGGAATGTTCAGAAATGACCAGAAAACTGATAATATTTACAACTCCAGCGACTTTAGGAAGCGTTTTCACTTGAATTTGCTTTCAAATATTAGGAATTAGGGTTATACAGCTTAAAATTTGTGTAGAAATACTGTAAGTGAGGACTATACTGTTTATGTTTATAGTTGTAGGCCGAATTTCTCTGGCGTTTTCTGTGTGAATAAGTTGCAATGGTGATGATTCTAGTATATAGTTATAGGAACTCTCTCAAATTGTGGTAAAGCTCTTCAAATACGCAATTATAGTTTCCCGAAATGATTAAAAACTTGTAAGAAACACTTGAAATAAAAGGAAATAGATTCATACTACATTTTCTGCCATTTTCATTAATGGAGGTTACCAGTGGAAATCTTGGAAATGACCAGAAAACTGATAATATTTACAACTCCGGTTACTTTAGGGAGCGTTTTCAATTCAAATTGCTTTCAAAAATTAGGAATTCAGGGTTATACAGCTCAAAATTTGTTTAGAAAGACTGTAAGTAAGGACTATACTGTTTATGTTTACAGTTGGAGGACTGATTTCTCTGGTGTTTTCTGTGTGAATCAGTTAAAATGCGGACGATTCCAGTATACAGTTGTATGAACACTCTCTAATTCTGGTCAAACACTTCAAATACGCAATTATAATTTCCAGAAATGATTAAAATCTTGTAAGAAACACTTGAAATAAAAGGAAATAGGTTCTTACTACATATCCTGCCATTTTCAATCACCGAGGTTACCAGTGGAAAGTTCGGAAATGACCAGAATACAGATATTTACAACTCCAGCGACTTTAGGAAGCGTTTTCGCTTGAATTTGCTTTCAAATATTAGGAATTAGGTTTATACAGCTCAAAATTTGTGTAGAAATACTGGAAGTGAGGACTATACTGTTTATGTTTATAACTGGAGGCCGAATTTCTCTGGCGTTTTCAGTGTGAATAAGTTACAATGGTGATGATGCAAGTATATAGCTGTAGGAAATCCCTCTAATTGTGGTAAAACTCTTCAAATACGCAATTATAATTTCCAGAAATGATTAAAAACTTGTAAGAAACACTTGAAATAAAAGGAAATATGTTCTTACTACATATCCTGCCATTTTCAATCACGGAGGTTACCAGTGGAAAGTTCAGAAATGACCAGAAAACTGATAATATTTAAAACTCCAGCGAATTTAGGAAGCGTTTTCACTTGAATTTGCTTTCAAATATTAGTAATTAGGTTTATAAAGCTTAAAACTTGTGTAGAAAGACTGTAAGTGAGGACTATACTGTTTATGTTTACAATTGAAGGCCCAATTTCTCTGGTGTTTTCTGTGTGAATCAGCTACAATGGTGATGATTCAAGTATATAGTTGTAGGAACTCTCTCTAATTGTGGTAAATCTCTTCAAATATGCAAATATAGTTTCCAGAAATGATTAAAAACTTGTAAGAAACACTTTAAATGAAAGGAAATAGATTCATACTACATTTTCTGCCATTTTCATTCATGGAGATTACCAGTGGAAAGCTTGGAAATAACCAGAAAACTGATAATATTTACAACTCCGGTTACTTTAGGAAGCGTTTTCAATTCAAATTGCTTTCAAAAATTAGGAATTCAGGGTTATACAGCTCAAAATTTGTTTAGAAAGACTGTAAGTAAGGACTATACTGTTTATGTTTACAATTGGAGGCCTAATTTCTCTGGCGTTTTCTGTGTGAATCAGTTAAAATGCTGACGATTCCAGCATATAGTTGTAGGAACACCCTCTAATTCTAGTCAAACTCTACAAATACGCAAATATAGTTTCCAGAAATGATTAAAAACTTGTAAGAAACACTGGATATAAATGGAAATAGATTCTTACTACATTTCCTGCCATTTTCAATCACAGAGGTTACCAGTGGAAATTTCAGAAATGACCAGAAAACTGATAATATTTACAACTCCAGAGACTTTAGGAAGCGTTTTCACTTGAATTTGCTTTCAAATATTAGGAATTAGGGTTATACAGCTTAAAATTTGTGTAGAAATACTGGAAGTGAGGAGTATACTGTTTATGTTTATAATTGGAGGCCAAATTTCTCTGGCGTTTTCTGTGTGAATCAGTTACAATGCTGACGATTCCAGTATATAGTTGTAGGAACTTTCTCTAATTGTGGTAAAACTCTTCAAATACGCAATTATAGTTTCCCGAAATGATTAAAAACTTGTAAGAAACACTTGAAATAAAAGGAAATAGATTCATACTACATTTTCTACCATTTTCATTCATGGAGATTTCCAGTGGAAAGCTTGGAAATGACCAGAAAACAGATAATATTTACAACTCCGGTTACTTTAGGAAGCGTTTTCAATTCAAATTGCTTTCAAAAATTAGGAATTCAGGGTTATACAGCTCAAAATTTGTTTAGGAAGTCTGTAAGTAAGGACTATACTGTTTATGTTTACAATTGGAGGCCCAATTTCTCTGGTGTTTTCTGTGTGAATAAGCTACAATGGTGATGATTCAAGTATATAGTTGTAGGAACTCTCTCTAATTGTGGTAAATCTCTTCAAATATGCAAATATAGTTTCCAGAAATGATTAAAAACTTGTACGAAACACTGGAAATAAAAGGAAATAGGTTCTTGCTACATTTCCTGCCATTTTCAATAACAGAGGTTACCAGTGGAAAGTTCAGAAATGACCAGAATACTGATAATATTTACAACTCCAGCGACTTTAGGAAGCGTTTTCGCTTGAATTTGCTTTCAAATATTAGGAATTAGGGTTATACAGCTTAAAATTTGTGTAGAAATACTGTAAGTGAGGACTATACTGTTTATGTTTATAGTTGTAGGCCGAATTTCTCTGGCGTTTTCTGTGTGAATAAGTTACAATGGTGATGATTCAAGTATATAGTTATAGGAACTCTCTCTAATTGTGGTAAAGCTCTTCAAATAAGCAATTTTAGTTTCCCGAAATGATTAAAAACTTGTAAGAAACACTTGAAATAAAAGGAAATAGATTCATACTACATTTTCTGCCATTTTCATTAATGGAGGTTACCAGTGGAAATCTTGGAAATGATCAGAAAACTGATAATATTTACAACTCCGGTTACTTTAGGGAGCGTTTTCAATTCAAATTGCTTTCAAAAATTAGGAATTCAGGGTTATACAGCTCAAAATTTGTTCAGAAAGACTGTAAGTAAGGACTATACTGTTTATGTTTACAGTTGGAGGACTAATTTCTCTGGTGTTTTCTTTGTGAATCAGTTAAAATGCTGACGATTCCAGTATACAGTTGTATGAACACTCTCTAATTCTGGTCAAACACTTCAAATACGCAATTATAATTTCCAGAAATGATTAAAAACTTGTAAGAAACACTTGAAATAAAAGGAAATAGGTTCTTACTACATATCCTGCCATTTTCAATCACCGAGGTTACCAGTGGAAAGTTCGGAAATGACCAGAATACAGACATTTACAACTCCAGCGACTTTAGGAAGCGTTTTCGCTTGAATTTGCTTTCAAATATTAGGAATTAGGTTTATACAGCTCAAAATTTGTGTAGAAATACTGGAAGTGAGGACTATACTGTTTATGTTTATAACTGGAGGCCGAATTTCTCTGGCGTTTTCAGTGTGAATAAGTTACAATGGTGATGATGCAAGTATATAGCTGTAGGAAATCCCTCTAATTGTGGTAAAACTCTTCAAATACGCAATTATAGTTTCCAGAAATGATTAAAAACTTGTAAGAAACACTTGAAATAAAAGGAAATAGATTCATACTACATTTTCTGCCATTTTCATTCATGGAGATTACCAGTGGAAAGCTTGGAAATGACCAGAAAACTGATAATATTTACAACTCCGGTTACTTTAGGAAGCGTTTTCAATTCAAATTGCTTTCAGAAATTAGGAATTCAGGGTTATACAGCTCAAAATTTGTTTAGGAAGTCTGTAAGTAAGGACTATACTGTTTATGTTTACAATTGGAGGCATAATTTCTCTGGCGTTTTCTGTGTGAATCAGTTAAAATGCTGACGATTCCAGCATATAGTTGTAGGAACACCGTCTAATTCTAGTCAAACTCTACAAATATGCAAATATAGTTTCCAGAAATGATTAAAAACTTGTAAGAAACACTGGATATAAATGGAAATAGATTCTTACTACATTTCCTGCCGTTTTCAATCACAGAGATTACCAATGGAAATTTCAGAAATGACCAGAAAACTGATAATATTTACAACTCCAGAGACTTTAGGAAGCGTTTTCACTTGAATTTGCTTTCAAATATTAGGAATTAGGGTTATACAGCTTAAAATTTGTGTAGAAATACTGGAAGTGAGGAGTATACTGTTTATGTTTATAATTGGAGGCCGAATTTCTCTGGCGTTTTCTGTGTGAATCAGTTACAATGCTGACGATTCCAGTATATAGTTGTAGGAACTTTCTCTAATTGTGGTAAAACTCTTCAAATACGCAATTATAGTTTCCTGAAATGATTAAAAACTTGTAAGAAACACTTGAAATAAAAGGAAATAGATTCATACTACATTTTCTACCATTTTCATTCATGGAGATTTCCAGTGGAAAGCTTGGAAATGACCAGAAAACAGATAATATTTACAACTCCGGTTACTTTAGGAAGCGTTTTCAATTCAAATTGCTTTCAAAAATTAGGAATTCAGGGTTATACAGCTCAAAATTTGTTTAGGAAGTCTGTACGTAAGGACTATACTGTTTATGTTTACAATTGGAGGCCCAATTTCTCTGGCGTTTTCTGTGTGAATCAGTTACAATGATGATGATTCGAGTATATAGTTATAGGAACTCTCTCTAATTGTGGTAAAGCTCTTCAAATACGCAATTATAGTTTCCTAAAATGATTAAAAACTTGTAAGAAACACTTGAAATAAAAGGAAATAGTTTCTTACTACATTTCCTGCCATTTTCAATCACGGAGGTTACCAGTGGAAAATTCGGAAATGACCAGAAAACTGATAATATTTAAAACTCCAGCGACTTTAGGAAGCGTTTTCACTTGAATTTGCTTTCAAATATTAGTAATTAGGTTTATACAGCTCAAAACTTGTGGAGAAAGACTGTAAGTGAGGACTATACTGTTTATGTTTATAATTGGAGGCCGAATTTCTCTGGCGTTTTCTGTGTGAATAAGCTACAATGGTGATGATTCAAGTATATAGTTGTAGGAACTCTCCTAATTGTGGTAAATCTCTTCAAATATGCAAATATAGTTTCCAGAAATGATTAAAAACTTGTAAGAAACACTGGAAATAAAAGGAAATAGGTTCTTACTACATTTCCTGCCATTTTCAATCACGGAGGCTACCAGTGGAACGTTCAGAAATGACCAGAAAACTGATAATATTTACAACTCCAGCGACATTAGGAAGCGTTTTCACTTGAATTTGCTTTCAAATATTAGTAGTTAGGTTTATAAAGCTTAAAACTTGTGTAGAAAGACTGTAAGTGAGGACTATAATGTTTATGTTTATAATTGGAGGCCGAATTTCTCTGGCGTTTTCAGTGTGAATAAGTTACAATGGTGATGATGAAAGTATATAGCTGTAGGAAATCCCTCTAATTGTGGTAAAACTCTTCAAATACGCATTTAGTTTCCAGAAATAATTAAAAACTTGTAAGAAACACTTGAAATAAAAGGAAATAGATTCATACTACATTTTCTGCCTTTTTCATTCATGGAGATTACCAGTGGAAAGCTTGGAAATGACCAGAAAACTGATAATATTTACAACTCCAGAGACTTTAGGAAGCGTTATCACTTGAATTTGCTTTCAAATATTAGGAATTAGGGTTATACAGCTTAAAATTCGTGTAGAAATACTGGAAGTGAGGAGTATACTGTTTAAGTTTATAATTGGAGGCCGAATTTCTCTGGCGTTTTCTGTGTGAATCAGTTACAATGCTGACGATTCCAGTATATAGTTGTAGGAACTTTCTCTAATTGTGGTAAAACTCTTCAAATACGCAATTATAGTTTCCCGAAATTATTAAAAACTTGTAAGAAACACTTGAAATAAAAGGAAATAGATTCATACTACATTTTCTACCATTTTCATTCATGGAGATTTCCAGTGGAAAGCTTGGAAATGACCAGAAAACAGATAATATTTACAACTCCGTTTATTTTAGGAAGCGTTTTCAATTCAAATTGCTTTCAAAAATTAGGAATTCAGGGTTATACAGCTCGAAATTTGTTTAGGAAGTCTGTAAGTAAGGACTATACTGTTTATGTTTACAATTGGAGGCCCAATTTCTCTGGTGTTTTCTGGGTGAATAAGCTACAATGGTGATGATTCAAGTATATAGTTGTAGGAACTCTCTCTAATTGTGTTAAATCTCTTCAAATATGCAAATATAGTTTCCAGAAATGATTAAAAACTTGTACGAAACACTGGAAATAAAAGGAAATAGGTTCTTACTACATTTCCTGCCATTTTCAATCACAGAGGTTACCAGTGGAAAGTTCAGAAATGACCAGAAAACTGATAATATTTACAACTCCAGCGACTTTAGGAAGCGTTTTCACTTGAATTTGCTTTCAAATATTAGGAATTAGGGTTATACAGCTTAAAATTTGTGTAGAATTACTGTAAGTGAGGACTATACTGTTTATGTTTTTAGTTGTAGGCCGAATTTCTCTGGCGTTTTCTGTGTGAATAAGTTACAATGGTGATGATTCAAGTATATAGTTATAGGAACTCTCTCTAATTGTGGTAAAGCTCTTCAAATAAGCAATTTTAGTTTCCCGAAATGATTAAAAACTTGTAAGAAACACTTGAAATAAAAGGAAATAGATTCATACTACATTTTCTGCCATTTTCATTAATGGAGGTTACCAGTGGAAAGCTTGGAAATGACCAGAAAACTGATAATATTTACAACTCCGGTTACTTTAGGGAGCGTTTTCAATTCAAATTGCTTTCAAAAATTAGGAATTCAGGGTTATACAGCTCAAAATTTGTTTAGAAAGACTGTAAGTAAGGACTATACTGTTTATGTTTACAGTTGGAGGACTAATTTCTCTGGTGTTTTCTGTGTGAATCAGTTAAAATGCTGACGATTCCAGTATACAGTTGTATGAACACTCTCTAATTCTGGTCAAACACTTCAAATACGCAATTATAGTTTCCTAAAATGATTAAAAACTTGTAAGAAACACTTGAAATAAAAGGAAATAGGTTCTTACTACATTTCCTGCCATTTTCAATCACGGAGGTTACCAGTGGAAAGTTCGGAAATGACCAGAAAACTGATAATATTGAAAACTCCAGCGACTTTAGGAAGCGTTTTCACTTGAATTTGCTTTCAAATATTAGTAATTAGGTTTATACAGCTCAAAACTTGTGTAGAAAGACTGTAAATGAGGACTATACTGTTTATATTTATAATTGCAGGCCGAATTTCTCTGGCGTTTTCTGTGTGAATCAGTTAAAATGCTGATGATTCGAGTATATAGTTGTAGGAACTCTCTCTTATTGTGGTAAAACTCTTCTAATAAGCAATTATAGTTTCCAGTAATGATTAAAAACTTGTTAGAAACACTTGAAATAAAAGGAAATAGTTTCTTACTACATTTCATGCCATTTTCAATCACGGAGGTTACCAGTGGAAATTTCGGAAATGACCAGAAAACTGATAATATTTACAACTCCAGCGACTTTAGGAAGCGTTTTCACTTGAATTTGCTTTCAAATATTAGGAATTAGGGTTATACAGCTTAAAATTTGTGTAGAAATACTGGAAGTGAGGACTATACTGTTTATGTTTATAATTAGAGGCCGAATTTCTCTGGCGTTTTCTGTGTGAATAATTTACAATGGTGATGTTTCAAGTATATAGTTGTAGAAACTCTCTCTAATTGTGGTAAAGCTCTTCAAATACGCAATTATAGTTTCCCGAAATGATTAAACACTTGTAAGAAACACTTGAAATAAAAGCAAATAGATTCATACTACATTTTCCACCATTTTCATTCATGGAGGTTACCAGAGGAATGCTTGGAAATGACCAGAAAACTGATAATATTTACAACTCCGGTTACTTTAGGGAGCGTTTTCAATTCAATTTTCTTTCAAATATTAGGAATTCAGGGTTATACAGCTCAAAATTTGTTTAGAAACACTTTAAGTAAGGACTATACTGTTTATGTTTACAATTGGAGGCCGAATTTCTCTGGCGTTTTCTGAGTGAATCAGTTACAATGCTGACGATTCGAGTATATGGTTGTAGGAACTCTCTCTAATTGTGGTAAAACTCTTCAAATACGAAATTATAGTTTCCCGAAATGATTAAAAATTTGTAAGAAACACTTGAAATAAAAGGAAATAGATTCATACTACATTTTCTGCCATTTTCATTCATGGAGGTTACCAGTGGAAAGCTTGGAAATGACCAGAAAACTGATAATATTTACAACTCCGGTTACTTTAGGGAGCGTTTTCAATTCAATTTGCTTTCACATATTAGGAATTCAGGGTTACACAGCTCAAAATTTGTTTAGAAACACTGTAAGTAAGGGCTATACTGTTTATGTTTACAATTGGAGACCGAATTTCTCTGGCGTTTTCTGTGTGAATCAGTTACAGTGCTGACGATTTGAGTATATAGTTGTAGGAACTCTCTCTAATTGCGGTAAAACTCTTCAAATACGCAAGTATAGTTTCCAGAAATGATTAAAAACTTGTAAGAAACACTGGAAATAAAAGGAAATAGATTCGTACTACATTTTCTGCCATTTTCATTCATGGAGGTTACCAGTGGAAAGCATGGAAAGGACCAGAAAACTGAAAATATTTACAACTCCGGTTACTTTAGGGAGCGTTTTCCATTCAATTTGCTTTCAAATATTAGGAATTCAGGGTTATACAGCTCAAAATTTGTTTAGAAACACTGTAAGTAAGGAATATACTGTTTATGTTTACAATTGGAGGCCCAATTTCTCTGGCGTTTTCTGTGTGAATCAGTTACAGTGATGATGATTCGAGTATATGGTTATAGGAACTCTCTCTAATTGTGGTAAAGCTCTTCAAATACGCAATTATAGTTTCCTAAAATGATTAAAAACTTGTAAGAAACACTTGAAATAAAAGGAAATAGGTTCTTACTACATTTCCTGCCATTTTCAATCACGGAGGTTACCAGTGGAAAGTTCGGAAATGACCAGAAAACTGATAATATTTAAAACTCCAGCGACTTTAGGAAGCGTTTTCACTTGAATTTGCTTTCAAATATTAGTAATTAGGTTTATACAGCTCAAAACTTGTGTAGAAAGACTGTAAGTGAGGACTATACTGTTTATGTTTATAATTGGACGCCGAATTTCTCTGGCGTTTTCTGTGTGAATAAGCTACAATGGTGATGATTCAAGTATATAGTTGTAGGAACTCTCTCTAATTGTGGTATATCTCTTCAAATATGCAAATATAGTTTCCCGAAATGATTAAAAACTTGTAAGAAATACTGGAAATAAAAGGAAATAGGTTCTTACTACATTTCCTGCCATTTTCAATCATGGAGGTTACCAGTGGAAAGTTCGGAAATGACCAGAAAACTGGTAATATTTACAACTCCAGCGACTTTAGGAAGCGTTTTCACTTGAATTTGCTTTCAAATATTAGGAATTAGGGTTATACAACTTAAAATTCGTGTAGAAATACTGTAAGTGAGGACTATACTGTTTATGTTTATAGTTGTAGGCCGAATTTCTCTGGTGTATTCTGTGTGAATAAGTTACAATGGTGATGATTCAAGTATATAGTTATAGGAACACTCTCTAATTGTGGTAAAGCTCTTCAAATATGCAATTATAGTTTCCCGAAATGATTAAAAACTTGTAAGAAACACTTGAAATAAACGGAAATAGTCTCTTACTACATTTCCTGCCATTTTCAATCACGGAGGTTAACAGTGGAAAGTTCGGAAATGACCAGAAAACTGATAATATTTACAACTCCAGCGACTGTAGGAAGCGTTTTCACTTGAATTTGCTTTCAAATATTAGGAATTAGGGTTATACAGCTTAAAATTTGTGTAGAAATAATGGAAGTGAGGACTATACTGTTTATGTTTATAATTGGAGGCCGAATTTCTCTGGCGTTTCCTGTGTGAATCAGTTACAATGCTGACGATTCCAGTATATAGTTGTAGGAACTTTCTCTAATTGTGGTAAAACTCTTCAAATACGCAATTTTAGTTTCCCGAAATGATTAAAAACTTGTAAGAAACACTTGAAATAAAAGGAAATAGATTCATACTACATTTTCTGCCATGTTAATTCATGGAGATTACCAGTGGAATGCTTGGAAATGACCAGAAAACTGATAATATTTACAACTCCGGTTACTTTAGGTAGCGTTTTCAATTCAATTTGCTTTCAAATATTAGGAATTCAGCGTTATACAGCTCAAAATTTGTTTAGAAACACTGTAAGTAAGGGCTATACTGTTTATGTTTACAATTGGAGGCCGAATTTCTCTGGCGTTTTCTGTGTGATTCAGTTACAGTGCTGACAATTTGAGTATATAGTTGTAGGAACTCTCTCTAATAGTGGTAAAACTCTTCAAATAGGCAAATATAGTTTCCAGAAATCATTAAAAACTTGTAAGAAACACTGGAAATAGAAGGAAATAGATTCATACTACATTTTCTGCCATTTTCATTCATGGAGGTTACCAGTGGAAAGCTTGGAAATGACCAGAAAACTGAAAATATGTACAACTCCGGTTACTTTAGGGAGCGTTTTCCATTCAATTTGCTTTCAAATATTAGGAATTCAGGGTTATACAGCTCAAAATTTGTTTAGAAACACTGTAAGTAAGGAATATACTGTTTATGTTTACAATTGGAGGCCCAATTTCTCTGGCGTTTTCTGTGTGAATCAGTTACAGTGATGATGATTCGAGTATATAGTTATAGGAACTCTCTCTAATTGTGGTAAAGCTCTTCAAATACGCAATTATAGTTTCCTAAAATGATTAAAAACTTGTAAGAAACACTTGAAATAAAAGGAAATAGGTTCTTACTACATTTCCTGCCATTTTCAATCACGGAGGTTACCAGTGGAAAGTTCGGAAATGAACAGAAAACTGATAATATTTAAAACTCCAGCGACTTTAGGAAGCGTTTTCACTTGAATTTGCTTTCAAATATTAGTAATTAGGTTTATACAGCTCAAAACTTGTGTAGAAAGACTGTAAGTGAGGACTATACTGTTTATGTTTATAATTGGACGCCGAATTTCTCTGGCGTTTTCTGTGTGAATAAGCTACAATGGTGATGATTCAAGTATATAGTTGTAGGAACTCTCTCTAATTGTGGTAAATCTCCTCAAATATGCAAATATAGTTTCCAGAAATGATTAAAAACTTGTAAGAAACACTGGAAATAAAAGGAAATTGGTTCTTACTACATTTCCTGCCATTTTCAATCACGGAGGTTACCAGTGGAAAGTTCGGAAATGACCAGAAAACTGATAATATTTACAACTCCAGCGACTTTAGGAAGCGTTTTCACTTGAATTTGCTTTCAAATATTAGTAATTCGGTTTATACAGCTCAAAACTTGTGTAGAAAGACTGTAAGTGAGGACTATACTGTTTATATTTATAATTGCAGGCCGAATTTCTCTGGCGGTTTCTGTGTGAATCAGTTAAAATGCTGATGATTCGAGTATATAGTTGTAGGAACTCTCTCTAATTGTGGTAAAACTCTTCTAATAAGCAATTATAGTTTCCAGTAATGATTAAAAACTTGTTAGAAACACTTGAAATAAAAGGAAATAGTTTCTTACTACATTTCCTGCCATTTTCAATCACGGAGGTTACCAGTGGAAATTTCGGAAATGACCAGAAAACTGATAATATTTACAACTCCAGCGACTTTAGGAAGCGTTTTCACTTGAATTTGCTTTCAAATAGTAGGAATTAGGGTTATACAGCTTAAAATTTGTGTAGAAATACTGGAACTGAGGACTATACTGTTTATGTTTATAATTAGAGGCCGAATTTCTCTGGCGTTTTCTGTGTGAATAAGTTACAATGGTGATGTTTCAAGTATATAGTTGTAGAAACTCTCTCTAATTGTGGTAAAGCTCTTCAAATACGCAATTATACTTTCCAGAAATGATTAAAAACTTGTAAGTAACACTTGAAATAAAAGGAAATAGATTCATACTACATTTTCTGCCATTTTCATTCCTGGAGATTACCAGTGGAAAGCTTGGAAATGACCAGAAAACAGATAATATTTACAACTCCGGTTACTTTAGGAAGCGTTTTCAATTCAAATTGCTTTCAAAAATTAGGAATTCAGGGTTATACAGCTCAAAATTTGTTTAGGAAGTCTGTAAGTAAGGACGATACTGTTTATGTTTACAATTGGAGGCCCAATTTCTCTGGTGTTTTCTGTGTGAATAAGCTACAATGGTGATGATTCAAGTATATAGTTGTAGGAACTCTCTCTAATTGTGGTAAATCTCTTCAAATATGCAAATATAGTTTCCAGAAATGATTAAAAACTTGTAAGAAACACTGGAAATAAAAGGAAATAGGTTCTTACTACATTTCCTGCCATTTTCAATCACAGAGGTTACCAGTGGAAAGTTCAGAAATGACCAGAAAACTGATAATATTTACAACTCCAGCGACTTTAGGAAGCGTTTTCACTTGAATTTGCTTTCAAATATTAGGAATTAGGGTTATACAGCTTAAAATTTGTGTAGAAATACTGTAAGTGAGGACTATACTGTTTATGTTTATAGTTGTAGGCCGAATTTCTCTGGCGTTTTCTGTGTGAATAAGTTACAATGGTGATGATTCAAGTATATAGTTATAGGAACTCTCTCTAATTGTGGTAAAGCTCTTCAAATAAGCAATTTTAGTTTCCCGAAATGAATAAAAACTTGTAAGAAACACTTGAAATAAAAGGAAATAGATTCATACTACATTTTCTGCCATTTTCATTCATGGAGGTTACCAGTGGAAAGCTTGGAAATGACCAGAAAACTGATAATATTTACAACTCCGGTTACTTTAGGGAGCGTTTTCTATTCAATTTGCTTTCACATATTAGGAATTCAGGGTTACACAGCTCAAAATTTGTTTAGAAACACTGTAAGTAAGGGCTATACTGTTTATGTTTACAATTGGAGGCCGAATTTCTCTGGCGTTTTCTGTGTGAATCAGTTACAGTGCTGACGATTTGAGTATATAGTTGTAGGAACTCTCTCTAATTGTGGTAAAACTCTTCAAATACGCAAGTATAGTTTCCAGAAATGATTAAAAACTTGTAAGAAACACTGGAAATAAAAGGAAATAGATTCATACTACATTTTCTGCCATTTTCATTCATGGAGGTTACCAGTGGAAAGCATGGAAATGACCAGAAAACTGAAAATATTTACAACTCCGGTTACTTTAGGGAGCGTTTTCCATTCAATTTGCCTTCAAATATTAGGAATTCAGGGTTATACAGCTCAAAATTTGTTTAGAAACACTGTAAGTAAGGAATATACTGTTTATGTTTACAATTGGAGGCCAAATTTCTCTGGCGTTTTCTATATGAATCAGTTACAATGATGATGATTCGAGTATATAGTTATAGGAACTCTCTCTAATTGTGGTAAAGCTCTTCAAATACGCAATTATAGTTTCCTAAAATGATTAAAAACTTGTAAGAAACACTTGAAATAAAAGGAAATAGGTTCTTACTACATTTCCTGCCATTTTCAATCACGGAGGTTACCAGTGGAAAGTTCGGAAATGACCAGAAAACTGATAATATTTAAAACTCCAGCGACTTTAGGAAGCGTTTTCACTTGAATTTGCTTTCAAATATTAGTAATTAGGTTTATACAGCTCAAAACTTGTGTAGAAAGACTGTAAGTGAGGACTATACTGTTTATGTTTATAATTGGACGCCGAATTTCTCTGGCGTTTTCTGTGTGAATAAGCTACAATGGTGATGATTCAAGTATACAGTTGTAGGAACTCTCTCTAATTGTCGTAAATCTCTTCAAATATGCAAACATAGTTTCCAGAAATGATTAAAAACTTGTAAGAAACACTGGAAATAAAAGGAAATAGGTTCTTACTACATTTCCTGCCATTTTCAATCACGGAGGTTACCAGTGGAAAGTTGGGAAATGACCAGAAAACTGATAATATTTACAACTCCAGCGACTTTAGGAAGCGTTTTCACTTGAATTTGCTTTCATATATTAGGAATTAGGGTTATACAACTTAAAATTTGTGTAGAAATACTGTAAGTGAGGACTATACTGTTTATGTTTATAGTTGTAGGCCGAATTTCTCTGGCGTATTCTGTGTGAATAAGTTACAATGGTGATGATTCAAGTATATAGTTATAGGAACTCTCTCTAATTGTGGTAAAGCTCTTCAAATACGCAATTATAGTTTCTCGAAATGATTAAAAACTTGTAAGAAACACTTGAAATAAAAGCAAATAGATTCATACTACATTTTCTGCCATTTTCATTCATGGAGGTTACCAGTGGAAATTTCGGAAATGACCAGAAAACTGATAATATTTACAACTCCGGTTACTTTCGGGAGCGTTTTCAATACAATTTGCTTCAAATATTAGGAATTCAGGGTTATACAGCTCAAAATTTGTTTAGAAATACTGTAAGTAAGGACTATACTGTTTATGTTTACAGTTGGAGATCTAATTTCTCTGGTGTTTTCTGTGTGAATCAGTTAAAATGCTGACCTTTCCAGTATACAGTTGTATGAACACTGTCTAATTCTGGTCTAACACTTCAAATACGCTATTATAATTTCCAGAAATGATTAAAAACTTGTAAGAAACACTTGAAATAAAAGGAAATAGGTTCTTACTACATATCCTGCCATTTTCAATCATGGAGGTTACCAGTGGAAAGTTCGGAAATGACCAGAAAACTGATAATATTTACAACTCCAGCGACTTTAGGAAGCGTTTTCACTTGAATTTGCTTTCAAATATTAGTAATTCGGTTTATACAGCTCAAAACTTGTGTAGAAAGACTGGAAGTGAGGACTATACTGTTTATATTTATAATTGCCGGCCGAATTGCTCTGGCGTTTTCTGTGTGAATCAGTTAAAATGCTGATGATTCGAGTATATAGTTGTAGGAACTCTCTCTAATTGTGGAAAAACTCTTCTAATAAGCAATTATAGTTTCCAGTAATGATTAAAAACTTGTTAGAAACACTTGAAATAAAAGGAAATAGTTTCTTACTACATTTCCTGCCATTTTCAATCATGGAGGTTACCAGTGGAAATTTCGGAAATGACCAGAAAACTGATAATATTTACAACTCCGGTTACTTTCGGGAGCGTTTTCAATACAATTTGCTTCAAATATTAGGAATTCAGGGTTATACAGCTTAAAATTTGTTTAGAAATACTGTAAGTAAGGACTAAACTGTTTATGTTTACAGTTGGAGGACTAATTTCTCTGGTGTTTTCTGTGTGAATCAGTTAAAATGCTGACGATTCCAGTATGTAGTTGTATGAACAGTGTCTAATTCTGGTCTAACACTTCAAATACGCAATTATAATTTCCAGAAATGATTAAAAACTTGTAAGAAACACTTGAAATAAAAGGAAATAGGTTCTTACTACATATCCTGCCATTTTCAATCACGGAGGTTACCAGTGGAAAGTTCGGAAATGACCAGAAAACTGATAATATTTAAAACTCCAGCGACTTTAGGAAGCGTTTTCACTTGAATTTGCTTTCAAATATTAGTAATTAGGTTTATACAGCTCCAAACTTGTGTAGAAAGACTGTAAGTGAGGACTATACTGTTTATGTTTATAATTGGACGCCGAATTTCTCTGGCGTTTTCTGTGTGAATAAGCTACAATAGTGATGATTCAAGTATATAGTTGTAGGAACTCTCTCTAATTGTGGTAAATCTCTTCAAATATGCAAATATAGTTTCCAGAAATGATTAAAAACTTGTAAGAAACACTGGAAATAAAAGGAAATAGGTTCTTACTACATTTCCTGCCATTTTCAATCACCGAGGTTACCAGTGGAAAGTTCGGAAATGACCAGAAAACTGATAATATTTACAACTCCAGCGACTTTAGGAAGCGTTTTCACTTGAATTTGCTTTCATATATTAGGAATTAGGGTTATACAACTTAAAATTTGTGTAGAAATACTGTAAGTGAGGACTATACTGTTTATGTTTATAGTTGTAGGCCGAATTTCTCTGGCGTATTCTGTGTGAATAAGTTACAATGGTGATGATTCAAGTATATAGTTATAGGAACTCTCTCTAATTGTGGTAAAGCTCTTCAAATACGCAATTATAGTTTCCCGAAATGATTAAAAACTTGTAAGAAACACTTGAAATAAAAGCAAATAGATTCATACTACATTTTCTGCCATTTTCATTCATGGAGGTTACCAGTGGAAATTTCAGAAATGACCAGAAAACTGATAATATTTACAACTCCGGTTACTTTCGGGAGCGTTTTCAATACAATTTGCTTCAAATATTAGGAATTCAGGGTTATACAGCTTAAAATTTGTGTAGAAATACTGGAAGTGAGGACTATATTGTTTATGTTTATAATTGGAGGCCGAATTTCTCTGGCGATTTCTGTTTGAATAAGCTACAATGGTGATGATTCAAGTATATAGTTGTAGGAACTCTCTCTAATTGTGGTAAATCTCTTCAAATATGCAAATATAGTTTCCAGAAATGATTAAAAACTTGTAAGAAACACTGGAAATAAAAGGAAATAGGTTCTTACTACATTTCCTGCCATTTTCAATCACGGAGGTTACCAGTGGAAAGTTCGGAAATGACCAGAAAACTGATAATATTTACAACTCCAGCGACTTTAGGAAGCTTTTTCACTTGAATTTGCTTTCAAATATTAGTAATTAGGTTTATAAAGCTTAAAACTTGTGTAGAAAGACTGTAAGTGAGGACTATACTGTTTATGTTTATAATTGGAGGCCAAATTTCTGTGGCGTTTTCTGTGTGAATAAGTTACAATGGTGATGATTCAAGTATATAGTTGTAGGAACTCTCTCTAATTTTGGTAAATATCTTCAAATATGCAAATATAGTTTCCAGAAATGATTAAAAACTTGTAAGAAACACTGGAAATAAAAGCAAATAGGTTCTTACTACATTTCCTGCCATTTTCATTCACAGAGGTTACCAGTGGAAAGTTCAGAAATGACCAGAAAACTGATAATATTTACAACTCCAGCGACTTTAGGAAGCGTTTTCGCTTGAATTTGCTTTCAAATATTAGGAATTAGGTTTATACTGCTCAAAATTTGCGTAGAAATACTGGAAGTGAGGACTATACTGTTTATGTTTATAACTGGAGGCCGAATTTCTCTGGCGTTTTCAGTGTGAATAAGTTAAAATGGTGATGATGCATGTATATAGCTGTAGGAAATCCCTCTAATTGTGGTAAAACTCTTCAAATACGCAATTATAGTTTCCAGAAATGATTAAAAACTTGTAAGAAACACTGGAAATAAAAGGAAATAGGTTCTTACTACATTTCCTGCCATTTTCAATCACGGAGGTTACCAGTGGAATGTTCGGAAATGACCAGAAAACTGATAATATTTACAACTCCAGCGACTTTAGGAAGCGTTTTCACTTGAATTTGCTTTCAAATATTAGTAATTCGGTTTATACAGCTCAAAACTTCTGTAGAAAGACTGTAAGTGAGGACTATACTGTTTATATTTATAATTGCAGGCCGAATTGCTCTGGCGTTTTCTGTGTGAATCAGTTAAAATGCTGATGATTCGAGTATATAGTTGTAGGAACTCTCTCTAATTGTGGTAAAACTCTTCTAATAAGCAATTATAGTTTCCAGTAATGATTAAAAACTTGTTAGAAACACTTGAAATTAAAGGAAATAGTTTCTTACTACATTTCCTGCCATTTTCAATCACGGAGGTTACCAGTGGAAATTTCGGAAATGACCAGAAAACTGATAATATTTACAACTCCAGGGACTTTAGGAAGCGCTTTCACTTGAATTTGCTTTCAAATATTAGGAATTAGGGTTATACAGCTTAAAATTTGTGTAGAAATACTGGAAGTGAGGACTATACTGTTTATGTTTATAACTGGAGGCCGAATTTCTCTGGCGTTTTCAGTGTGAATAAGTTACAATGGTGATGATGCATGTATATAGCTGTAGGAAATCCCTCTAATTGTGGTAAAACTCTTCAAATACGCAATTATACTTTCCAGAAATAATTAAACACTTGTAAGAAACACTTGAAATAAAAGCAAATAGATTCATACTACATTTTCCGCCATTTTCATTCATGGAGGTTACCAGAGGAATGCTTGGAAATGACCAGAAAACTGATAATATTTACAACTCCGGTTACTTTAGGGAGCGTTTTCAATTCAATTTTCTTTAAAATATTAGGAATTCAGGGTTATACAGCTCAAAATTTGTTTAGAAACACTTTAAGTAAGGACTATACTGTTTATGTTTACAATTGGAGGCCGAATTTCTCTGGCGTTTTCTGAGTGAATCAGTTACAATGCTGACGATTCGAGTATATAGTTGTAGGAACTCTCTCTAATTGTGGTTAAACTATTCAAATACGAAATTATAGTTTCCCGAAATGAGTAAAAACTTGTAAGAAACACTTTAAATAAAAGGAAATAGATTCATACTACATTTTGTGCCATTTTCATTCATGGAGGTTACCAGTGGAAAGCTTAGAAATGACCAGAAAACTTATAATATTTACAACTCCGGTTACTTTAGGGAGCGTTTTCCATTCAATTTTCTTTCAAATATTAGGAATTCAGGGTTATACAGCTCAAAATATGTTTAGAAACACTGTAAGTAAGGAATATGCTGTTTATGTTTACAATTGGAGGCCCAATTTCTCTGGCGTTTTCTGTGTGAATCAGTTACAATGATGATGATTCGAGTATATAGTTATAGGAACTCTCTCTAATTGTGGTAAAGCTCTTCAAATACGCAATTATAGTTTCCTAAAATGATTAAAAACTTGTTAGAAACACTTGAAATAAAAGGAAATAGATTCATACTACATTTCCTGCCATTTTCAATCACGGAGGTTACCAGTGGAAAGTTCGGAAGTGACCAGAAAACTGATAATATTTAAAACTCCAGCGACTTTAGGAAGCGTTTTCACTTGAATTTGCTTTCAAATATTAGTAATTAGGTTTATACAGCTCAAAACTTGTGTAGAAAGACTGTAAGTGAGGACTATACTGTTTATGTTTATAATTGGACGCCGAATTTCTCTGGCGTTTTCTGTGTGAATAAGCTACAATGGTGATGATTCAAGTATATAGTTATAGGAACTCTCTCTAATTGTGGTAAATCTCTTCAAATATGCAAATATAGTTTCCAGAAATGATTAAAAACTTGTAAGAAACACTGGAAATAAAAGGAAATAGGTTCTTACTACATTTCCTGCCATTTTCAATCACGGAGGTTACCAGTGGAAAGTTCGGAAATGACCAGAAAACTGATAATATTTACAACTCCAGCGACTTTAGGAAGCGTTTTCACTTGAATTTGCTTTCAAATATTAGTAATTAGGTTTATAAAGCTTAAAACTTGTGTAGAAAGACTGTAAGTGAGGACTATACTGTTTATGTTTATAATTGGAGGCCAAATTTCTCTGGCGTTTTCTGTGTGAATAAGTTACAATGGTGCTGATTCAAGTATATAGTTGTAGGAACTCTCTCTAATTTTGGTAAATATCTTCAAATATGCAAATATAGTTTCCAGAAATGATTAAAAACTTGTAAGAAACACTGGAAATAAAAGCAAATAGGTTCTTACTACATTTCCTGCCATTTTCATTCACAGAGGTTACCAGTGGAAAGTTGGGAAATGACCAGAAAACTGATAATATTTACAACTCCAGCGACTTTAGGAAGCGTTTTCACTTGAATTTGCTTTCATATATTAGGAATTAGGGTTATACAACTTAAAATTTGTGTAGAAATACTGTAAGTGAGGACTATACTGTTTATGTTTATAGTTGTAGGCCGAATTTCTCTGGCGTATTCTGTGTGAATAAGTTACAAAGGTGATGATTCAAGTATATAGTTATAGGAACTCTCTCTAATTGTGGTAAAGCTCTTCAAATACGCAATTATAGTTTCCCGAAATGATTAAAAACTTGTAAGAAACACTTGAAATAAAAGCAAATAGATTCATACTACTTTTTCTGCCATTTTCATTCGTGGAGGTTACCAGTGGAAATTTCGGAAATGACCAGAAAACTGATAATATTTACAACTCCGGTTACTTTCGGGAGCGTTTTCAATACAATTTGCTTCAAATATTAGGAATTCAGGGTTATACAGCTCAAAATTTGTTTAGAAATACTGTAAGTAAGGACTATACTGTTTA
Organism: Myotis daubentonii; assembly: GCF_963259705.1. Lineage (NCBI taxonomy): Eukaryota > Metazoa > Chordata > Mammalia > Chiroptera > Vespertilionidae > Myotis > Myotis daubentonii. The sequence goes on along the minus strand of NC_081861.1, from coordinate 79,795,823 downwards.
TGTTTACAGTTGGAGATCTAATTTCTCTGGTGTTTTCTGTGTGAATCAGTTAAAATGCTGACGATTCCAGTATACAGTTGTATGAACACTGCCTAATTCTGGTCTAACACTTCAAATACGCAATTATAATTTCCAGAAATGATTAAAAACTTGTAAGAAACACTTGAAATAAAAGGAAATAGGTTCTTACTACATATCCTGCCATTTTCAATCACGGAGGTTACCAGTGGAAAGTTCAGAAATGACCAGAAAACTGATAATATTTACAACTCCAGCGACTTTAGGAAGCGTTTTCACTTGAATTTGCTTTCAAATATTAGTAATTCGGTTTATACAGCTCAAAACTTGTGTAGAAAGACTGTAAGTGAGGACTATACTGTTTATATTTATAATTGCAGGCCGAATTGCTCTGGCGTTTTCTGTGTGAATCAGTTAAAATGCTGATGATTCGAGTATATAGTTGTAGGAACTCTCTCTAATTGTGGTAAAACTTTTCTAATAAGCAATTACAGTTTCCAGTAATGATTAAAAACTTGTTAGAAACACTTGAAATAAAAGGAAATAGTTTCTTACTACATTTCCTGCCATTTTCAATCACGGAGGTTACCAGTGGAAATTTCGGAAATGACCAGAAAACTGATAATATTTACAACTCCGGTTACTTTCGGGAGCGTTTTCAATACAATTTGCTTCAAACATTAGGAATTCAGGGTTATACAGCTTAAAATTTGTGTAGAAATACTGGAAGTGAGGACTATATTGTTTATGTTTATAATTGGAGGCCGAATTTCTCTGGCGATTTCTGTGTGAATAAGCTACAATGGTGATGATTCAAGTAAATAGTTGTAGGAACTCTCTCTAATTGTGGTAAATCTCTTCAAATATGCAAATATAGTTTCCAGAAATGATTAAAAACTTGTAAGTAACACTTGAAATAAAAGGAAATAGATTCATACTACATTTTCTGCCATTTTCATTCATGGAGATTACCAGTGGAAAGCTTGGAAATGACCAGAAAACTGATAATATTTACAACTCCGGTTACTTTAGGAAGCATTTTCAATTCAAATTGCTTTCAAAAATTAGGAATTCAGGGTTATACAGCTCGAAATTTCTTTAGAAAGTCTGTAAGTAAGGACTATACTGTTTATGTTTACAATTGGAGGCCTAATTTCTCTGGTGTTTTCTGTGTGAATCAGTTAAAATGCTGACGATTCCAGCATATAGTTGTAGGAACACCCTCTAATTCTAGTCAAACTCTACAAATACGCAAATATAGTTTCCAGAAATGATTAAAAACTTGTAAGAAACACTGGAAATAAAAGGAAATAGGTTCTTACTACATTTCCTGCCATTTTCAATCACAGAGGTTACCAGTGGAAAGTTCAGAAATGACCAGAAAACTGATAATATTTACAACTCCAGCGACTTTAGGAAGCATTTTCACTTGAATTTGCTTTCAAATATTAGGAATTAGGGTTATACAGCTTAAAATTTGTGTAGAAATACTGTAAGTGAGGACTATACTGTTTATGTTTATAGTTGTAGGCCGAATTTCTCTGGCGTTTTCTGTGTGAATAAGTTACAATGGTGATGATTCAAGTATATAGTTATAGGAACTCTCTCTAATTGTGGTAAAGCTCTTCAAATAACCAATTTTAGTTTCCGGAAATGATTAAAAACTTGTAAGAAACACTTGAAATAAAAGGAAATAGATTCATACTACATTTTCTGCCATTTTCATTCATGGAGGTTACCAGTGGAAAGCTTGGAAATGACCAGAAAACTGATAATATTTACAACTCCGGTTACTTTAGGGAGCGTTTTCAATTCAATTTGCTTTCACACATTAGGAATTCAGGGTTACACAGCTCAAAATTTGTTTAGAAACACTGTAAGTAAGGGCTATACTGTTTATGTTTACAATTGGAGGCCGAATTTCTCTGGCGTTTTCTGTGTGAATCAGTTACAGTGCTGACGATTTGAGTATATAGTTGTAGGAACTCTCTCTAATTGTGGTAAAACTCTTCAAATACGCAAGTATAGTTTCCAGAAATGATTAAAAACTTGTAAGAAACACTGGAAATAAAAGGAAATAGATTCATACTACATTTTCTGCCATTTTCATTCATGGAGGTTACCAGTGGAAAGCATGGAAATGACCAGAAAACTGAAAATATTTACAACTCCGGTTACTTTAGGGAGCGTTTTCCATTCAATTTGCATTCAAATATTAGGAATTCAGGGTTATACAGCTCAAAATTTGTTTAGAAACACTGTAAGTAAGGAATATGCTGTTTATGTTTACAATTGGAGGCCCAATTTCTCTGGCGTTTTCTGTATGAATCAGTTACAATGATGATGATTCGAGTATATAGTTATAGGAACTCTCTCTAATTGTGGTAAAGCTCTTCAAATATGCAATTATAGTTTATTAAATTGATTAAAAACTTGTAAGAAACACTTGAAATAAAAGGAAATAGGTTCTTACTACATTTCCTGCCATTTTCAATCACGGAGGTTACCAGTGGAAAGTTCGGAAATGACCAGAAAACTGATAATATTGAAAACTCCAGCGACTTTAGGAAGCGTTTTCACTTGAATTTGCTTTCAAATATTAGTAATTAGGTTTATACAGCTCCAAACTTGTGTAGAAAGACTGTAAGTGAGGACTATACTGTTTATGTTTATAATTGGACGCCGAATTTCTCTGGCGTTTTCTGTGTGAATAAGCTACAATGGTGATGATTCAAGTATATAGTTGTAGGAACTCTCTCTTATTGTGGTAAATCTCTTCAAATATGCAAACATAGTTTCCAGAAATGATTAAAAACTTGTAAGAAACACTGGAAATAAAAGGAAATAGGTTCTTACTACATTTCCTGCCATTTTCAATCACGGAGGTTACCAGTGGAAAGTTGGGAAATGACCAGAAAACTGATAATATTTACAACTCCAGCGACTTTAGGAAGCGTTTTCACTTGAATTTGCTTTCATATATTAGGAATTAGGGTTATACAGCTTAAAATTTGTGTAGAAATACTGTAAGTGAGGACTATACTGTTTATGTTTATAGTTGTAGGCCGAATTTCTCTGGCGTATTCTGTGTGAATAAGTTACAATGGTGATGATGCATGTATATAGCTGTAGGAAATCCCTCTAATTGTGGTAAAACTCTTCAAATACGCAATTATACTTTCCAGAAATAATTAAACACTTGTAAGAAACACTTGAAATAAAAGCAAATAGATTCATACTACATTTTCCGCCATTTTCATTCATGGAGGTTACCAGAGGAATGCTTGGAAATGACCAGAAAACTGATAATATTTACAACTCCGGTTACTTTAGGGAGCGTTTTCAATTCAATTTTCTTTAAAATATTAGGAATTCAGGGTTATACAGCTCAAAATTTGTTTAGAAACACTTTAAGTAAGGACTATACTGTTTATGTTTACAATTGGAGGCCGAATTTCTCTGGCGTTTTCTGAGTGAATCAGTTACAATGCTGACGATTCGAGTATATAGTTGTAGGAACTCTCTCTAATTGTGGTTAAACTATTCAAATACGAAATTATAGTTTCCCGAAATGAGTAAAAACTTGTAAGAAACACTTTAAATAAAAGGAAATAGATTCATACTACATTTTGTGCCATTTTCATTCATGGAGGTTACCAGTGGAAAGCTTAGAAATGACCAGAAAACTTATAATATTTACAACTCCGGTTACTTTAGGGAGCGTTTTCCATTCAATTTTCTTTCAAATATTAGGAATTCAGGGTTATACAGCTCAAAATATGTTTAGAAACACTGTAAGTAAGGAATATGCTGTTTATGTTTACAATTGGAGGCCCAATTTCTCTGGCGTTTTCTGTGTGAATCAGTTACAATGATGATGATTCGAGTATATAGTTATAGGAACTCTCTCTAATTGTGGTAAAGCTCTTCAAATACGCAATTATAGTTTCCTAAAATGATTAAAAACTTGTTAGAAACACTTGAAATAAAAGGAAATAGATTCATACTACATTTCCTGCCATTTTCAATCACGGAGGTTACCAGTGGAAAGTTCGGAAGTGACCAGAAAACTGATAATATTTAAAACTCCAGCGACTTTAGGAAGCGTTTTCACTTGAATTTGCTTTCAAATATTAGTAATTAGGTTTATACAGCTCAAAACTTGTGTAGAAAGACTGTAAGTGAGGACTATACTGTTTATGTTTATAATTGGACGCCGAATTTCTCTGGCGTTTTCTGTGTGAATAAGCTACAATGGTGATGATTCAAGTATATAGTTATAGGAACTCTCTCTAATTGTGGTAAATCTCTTCAAATATGCAAATATAGTTTCCAGAAATGATTAAAAACTTGTAAGAAACACTGGAAATAAAAGGAAATAGGTTCTTACTACATTTCCTGCCATTTTCAATCACGGAGGTTACCAGTGGAAAGTTCGGAAATGACCAGAAAACTGATAATATTTACAACTCCAGCGACTTTAGGAAGCGTTTTCACTTGAATTTGCTTTCAAATATTAGTAATTAGGTTTATAAAGCTTAAAACTTGTGTAGAAAGACTGTAAGTGAGGACTATACTGTTTATGTTTATAATTGGAGGCCAAATTTCTCTGGCGTTTTCTGTGTGAATAAGTTACAATGGTGCTGATTCAAGTATATAGTTGTAGGAACTCTCTCTAATTTTGGTAAATATCTTCAAATATGCAAATATAGTTTCCAGAAATGATTAAAAACTTGTAAGAAACACTGGAAATAAAAGCAAATAGGTTCTTACTACATTTCCTGCCATTTTCATTCACAGAGGTTACCAGTGGAAAGTTGGGAAATGACCAGAAAACTGATAATATTTACAACTCCAGCGACTTTAGGAAGCGTTTTCACTTGAATTTGCTTTCATATATTAGGAATTAGGGTTATACAACTTAAAATTTGTGTAGAAATACTGTAAGTGAGGACTATACTGTTTATGTTTATAGTTGTAGGCCGAATTTCTCTGGCGTATTCTGTGTGAATAAGTTACAAAGGTGATGATTCAAGTATATAGTTATAGGAACTCTCTCTAATTGTGGTAAAGCTCTTCAAATACGCAATTATAGTTTCCCGAAATGATTAAAAACTTGTAAGAAACACTTGAAATAAAAGCAAATAGATTCATACTACTTTTTCTGCCATTTTCATTCGTGGAGGTTACCAGTGGAAATTTCGGAAATGACCAGAAAACTGATAATATTTACAACTCCGGTTACTTTCGGGAGCGTTTTCAATACAATTTGCTTCAAATATTAGGAATTCAGGGTTATACAGCTCAAAATTTGTTTAGAAATACTGTAAGTAAGGACTATACTGTTTATGTTTACAGTTGGAGATCTAATTTCTCTGGTGTTTTCTGTGTGAATCAGTTAAAATGCTGACGATTCCAGTATACAGTTGTATGAACACTGCCTAATTCTGGTCTAACACTTCAAATACGCAATTATAATTTCCAGAAATGATTAAAAACTTGTAAGAAACACTTGAAATAAAAGGAAATAGGTTCTTACTACATATCCTGCCATTTTCAATCACGGAGGTTACCAGTGGAAAGTTCAGAAATGACCAGAAAACTGATAATATTTACAACTCCAGCGACTTTAGGAAGCGTTTTCACTTGAATTTGCTTTCAAATATTAGTAATTCGGTTTATACAGCTCAAAACTTGTGTAGAAAGACTGTAAGTGAGGACTATACTGTTTATATTTATAATTGCAGGCCGAATTGCTCTGGCGTTTTCTGTGTGAATCAGTTAAAATGCTGATGATTCGAGTATATAGTTGTAGGAACTCTCTCTAATTGTGGTAAAACTTTTCTAATAAGCAATTACAGTTTCCAGTAATGATTAAAAACTTGTTAGAAACACTTGAAATAAAAGGAAATAGTTTCTTACTACATTTCCTGCCATTTTCAATCACGGAGGTTACCAGTGGAAATTTCGGAAATGACCAGAAAACTGATAATATTTACAACTCCGGTTACTTTCGGGAGCGTTTTCAATACAATTTGCTTCAAACATTAGGAATTCAGGGTTATACAGCTTAAAATTTGTGTAGAAATACTGGAAGTGAGGACTATATTGTTTATGTTTATAATTGGAGGCCGAATTTCTCTGGAGATTTCTGTGTGAATAAGCTACAATGGTGATGATTCAAGTAAATAGTTGTAGGAACTCTCTCTAATTGTGGTAAATCTCTTCAAATATGCAAATATAGTTTCCAGAAATGATTAAAAACTTGTAAGTAACACTTGAAATAAAAGGAAATAGATTCATACTACATTTTCTGCCATTTTCATTCATGGAGATTACCAGTGGAAAGCTTGGAAATGACCAGAAAACTGATAATATTTACAACTCCGGTTACTTTAGGAAGCATTTTCAATTCAAATTGCTTTCAAAAATTAGGAATTCAGGGTTATACAGCTCGAAATTTCTTTAGAAAGTCTGTAAGTAAGGACTATACTGTTTATGTTTACAATTGGAGGCCTAATTTCTCTGGTGTTTTCTGTGTGAATCAGTTAAAATGCTGACGATTCCAGCATATAGTTGTAGGAACACCCTCTAATTCTAGTCAAACTCTACAAATACGCAAATATAGTTTCCAGAAATGATTAAAAACTTGTAAGAAACACTGGAAATAAAAGGAAATAGGTTCTTACTACATTTCCTGCCATTTTCAATCACAGAGGTTACCAGTGGAAAGTTCAGAAATGACCAGAAAACTGATAATATTTACAACTCCAGCGACTTTAGGAAGCATTTTCACTTGAATTTGCTTTCAAATATTAGGAATTAGGGTTATACAGCTTAAAATTTGTGTAGAAATACTGTAAGTGAGGACTATACTGTTTATGTTTATAGTTGTAGGCCGAATTTCTCTGGCGTTTTCTGTGTGAATAAGTTACAATGGTGATGATTCAAGTATATAGTTATAGGAACTCTCTCTAATTGTGGTAAAGCTCTTCAAATAACCAATTTTAGTTTCCGGAAATGATTAAAAACTTGTAAGAAACACTTGAAATAAAAGGAAATAGATTCATACTACATTTTCTGCCATTTTCATTCATGGAGGTTACCAGTGGAAAGCTTGGAAATGACCAGAAAACTGATAATATTTACAACTCCGGTTACTTTAGGGAGCGTTTTCAATTCAATTTGCTTTCACACATTAGGAATTCAGGGTTACACAGCTCAAAATTTGTTTAGAAACACTGTAAGTAAGGGCTATACTGTTTATGTTTACAATTGGAGGCCGAATTTCTCTGGCGTTTTCTGTGTGAATCAGTTACAGTGCTGACGATTTGAGTATATAGTTGTAGGAACTCTCTCTAATTGTGGTAAAACTCTTCAAATACGCAAGTATAGTTTCCAGAAATGATTAAAAACTTGTAAGAAACACTGGAAATAAAAGGAAATAGATTCATACTACATTTTCTGCCATTTTCATTCATGGAGGTTACCAGTGGAAAGCATGGAAATGACCAGAAAACTGAAAATATTTACAACTCCGGTTACTTTAGGGAGCGTTTTCCATTCAATTTGCATTCAAATATTAGGAATTCAGGGTTATACAGCTCAAAATTTGTTTAGAAACACTGTAAGTAAGGAATATGCTGTTTATGTTTACAATTGGAGGCCCAATTTCTCTGGCGTTTTCTGTATGAATCAGTTACAATGATGATGATTCGAGTATATAGTTATAGGAACTCTCTCTAATTGTGGTAAAGCTCTTCAAATATGCAATTATAGTTTCCTAAAATGATTAAAAACTTGTAAGAAACACTTGAAATAAAAGGAAATAGGTTCTTACTACATTTCCTGCCATTTTCAATCACGGAGGTTACCAGTGGAAAGTTCGGAAATGACCAGAAAACTGATAATATTGAAAACTCCAGCGACTTTAGGAAGCGTTTTCACTTGAATTTGCTTTCAAATATTAGTAATTAGGTTTATACAGCTCCAAACTTGTGTAGAAAGACTGTAAGTGAGGACTATACTGTTTATGTTTATAATTGGACGCCGAATTTCTCTGGCGTTTTCTGTGTGAATAAGCTACAATGGTGATGATTCAAGTATATAGTTGTAGGAACTCTCTCTTATTGTGGTAAATCTCTTCAAATATGCAAACATAGTTTCCAGAAATGATTAAAAACTTGTAAGAAACACTGGAAATAAAAGGAAATAGGTTCTTACTACATTTCCTGCCATTTTCAATCACGGAGGTTACCAGTGGAAAGTTGGGAAATGACCAGAAAACTGATAATATTTACAACTCCAGCGACTTTAGGAAGCGTTTTCACTTGAATTTGCTTTCATATATTAGGAATTAGGGTTATACAACTTAAAATTTGTGTAGAAATACTGTAAGTGAGGACTATACTGTTTATGTTTATAGTTGTAGGCCGAATTTCTCTGGCGTATTCTGTGTGAATAAGTTACAATGGTGATGATTCAAGTATATAGTTATAGGAACTCTCTCTAATTGTGGTAAAGCTCTTCAAATACACAATTATAGTTTCCCGAAATGATTAAAAACTTGTAAGAAACACTTGAAATAAAAGCAAATAGATTCATACTACATTTTCTGCCATTTTCATTCATGGAGGTTACCAGTGGAAATTTCGGAAATGACCAGAAAACTGATAATATTTACAACTCCGGTTACTTTCGGGAGCGTTTTCAATACAATTTGCTTCAAATATTAGGAATTCAGGGTTATACAGCTCAAAATTTGTTTAGAAATACTGTAAGTAAGGACTATACTGTTTATGTTTACAGTTGGAGATCTAATTTCTCTGGTGTTTTCTGTGTGAATCAGTTAAAATGCTGACGATTCCAGTATACAGTTGTATGAACACTGTCTAATTCTGGTCTAACACTTCAAATACGCAATTATAATTTCCAGAAATGATTAAAAACTTGTAAGAAACACTTGAAATAAAAGGAAATAGGTTCTTACTACATATCCTGCCATTTTCAATCACGGAGGTTACCAGTGGAAAGTTCAGAAATGACCAGAAAACTGATAATATTTACAACTCCAGGGACTTTAGGAAGCGTTTTCACTTGAATTTGCTTTCAAATATTAGTAATTCGGTTTATACAGCTCAAAACTTGTGTAGAAAGACTGTAAGTGAGGACTATACTGTTTATATTTATAATTGCAGGCTGAATTGCTCTGGCGTTTTCTGTGTGAATCAGTTAAAATGCTGATGATTTGAGTATATAGTTGTAGGAACTCTCTCTAATTGTGGTAAAACTCTTCTAATAAGCAATTATAGTTTCCAGTAATGATTAAAAACTTGTTAGAAACACTTGAAATAAAAGGAAATAGTTTCTTACTACATTTCCTGCCATTTTCAATCACGGAGGTTACCAGTGGAAATTTCGGAAATGACCAGAAAACTGATAATATTTACAACTCCGGTTACTTTCGGGAGCGTTTTCAATACAATTTCCTTCAAATATTAGGAATTCAGGGTTATACAGCTTAAAATTTGTGTAGAAATACTGGAAGTGAGGACTATACTGTTTATGTTTATAATTGGAGGCCGAATTTCTCTGGCGATTTCTGTGTGAATAAGCTACAATGGTGATGATTCAAGTATATAGTTGTAGGAACTCTCTCTAATTGTGGTAAATCTCTTCAAATATGCAAATATAGTTTCCAGAAATGATTAAAAACTTGTAAGAAACACTGGAAATAAAAGGAAATAGGTTCTTACTACATTTCCTGCCATTTTCAATCACGGAGGTTACCAGTGGAAAGTTCGGAAATGACCAGAAAACTGATAATATTTACAACTCCAGCGACTTTAGGAAGCGTTTTCACTTGAATTTGCTTTCAAATATTAGTAATTAGGTTTATAAAGCTTAAAACTTGTGTAGAAAGACTGTAAGTGAGGACTATACTGTTTATGTTTATAATTGGAGGCCAAATTTCTCTGGCGTTTTCTGTGTGAATAAGTTACAATGGTGATGATTCAAGTATATAGTTGTAGGAACTCTCTCTAATTTTGGTAAATATCTTCAAATATGCAAATATAGTTTCCAGAAATGATTAAAAACTTGTAAGAAACACTGGAAATAAAAGCAAATAGGTTCTTACTACATTTCCTGCCATTTTCATTCACAGAGGTTACCAGTGGAAAGTTCAGAAATGACCAGAAAACTGATAATATTTACAACTCCAGCGACTTTAGGAAGCGTTTTCGCTTGAATTTGCTTTCAAATATTAGGAATTAGGTTTATACTGCTCAAAATTTGTGTAGAAATACTGGAAGTGAGGACTATACTGTTTATGTTTATAACTGGAGGCCGAATTTCTCTGGCGTTTTCAGTGTGAATAAGTTACAATGGTGATGATGCATGTATACAGCTGTAGGAAATCCCTCTAATTGTGGTAAAACTCTTCAAATACGCAATTATACTTTCCAGAAATAATTAAAAACTTGTAAGAAACACTTGAAATAAAAGGAAATAGATTCATACTACATTTTCTGCCATTTTCATTCATGGAGATTACCAGTGGAAAGCTTGGAAATGACCAGAAAACTGATAATATTTACAACTCCGGTTACTTTAGGAAGCGTTTTCAATTCAAATTGCTTTCAAAAATTAGGAATTCAGGGTTATACAGCTCGAAATTTCTTTAGAAAGTCTGTAAGTAAGGACTATACTGTTTATGTTTACAATTGGAGGCCTAATTTCTCTGGCGTTTTCTGTGTGAATCAGTTAAAATGCTGACGATTCCAGGATATAGTTGTAGGAACACCCTCTAATTCTAGTCAAACTCTACAAATACGCAAATATAGTTTCCAGAAATGATTAAAAACTTGTAAGAAACACTGGATATAAATGGAAATAGATTCTTACTACATTTCCTGCCATTTTCAATCACAGAGGTTACCAGTGGAAATTTCAGAAATGACCAGAAAACTGATAATATTTACAACTCCAGAGACTTTAGGAAGCGTTTTCACTTGAATTTGCTTTCAAATATTAGGAATTAGGGTTATACAGCTTAAAATTTGTGTAGAAATACTGGAAGTGAGGACTATACTGTTTATGTTTATAACTGGAGGCCGAATTTCTCTGGCGTTTTCAGTGTGAATAAGTTACAATGGTGATGATGCAAGTATATAGCTGTAGGAAATCCCTCTAATTGTGGTAAAACTCTTCAAATACGCAATTATAGTTTCCAGAAATGATTAAAAACTTGTAAGAAACACTGGAAATAAAGGAAATAGGTTCTTACTACATTTCCTGCCATTTTCAATCACGGAGGTTACCAGTGGAAAGTTCGGAAATGACCAGAAAACTGATAATATTTACAACTCCAGCGACTTTAGGAAGCGTTTTCACTTGAATTTGCTTTCAAATATTAGTAATTCGGTTTATACAGCTCAAAACTTCTGTAGAAAGACTGTAAGTGAGGACTATACTGTTTATATTTATAATTGCAGGCCGAATTGCTCTGGCGTTTTCTGTGTGAATCAGTTAAAATGCTGATGATTCGAGTATATAGTTGTAGGAACTCTCTCTAATTGTGGTAAAACTCTTCTAATAAGCAATTATAGTTTCCAGTAATGATTAAAAACTTGTTAGAAACACTTGAAATTAAAGGAAATAGTTTCTTACTACATTTCCTGCCATTTTCAATCACGGAGGTTACCAGTGGAAATTTCGGAAATGACCAGAAAACTGATAATATTTACAACTCCAGGGACTTTAGGAAGCGCTTTCACTTGAATTTGCTTTCAAATATTAGGAATTAGGGTTATACAGCTTAAAATTTGTGTAGAAATACTGGAAGTGAGGACTATACTGTTTATGTTTATAACTGGAGGCCGAATTTCTCTGGCGTTTTCAGTGTGAATAAGTTACAATGGTGATGATGCATGTATATAGCTGTAGGAAATCCCTCTAATTGTGGTAAAACTCTTCAAATACGCAATTATACTTTCCAGAAATAATTAAACACTTGTAAGAAACACTTGAAATAAAAGCAAATAGATTCATACTACATTTTCCGCCATTTTCATTCATGGAGGTTACCAGAGGAATGCTTGGAAATGACCAGAAAACTGATAATATTTACAACTCCGGTTACTTTAGGGAGCGTTTTCAATTCAATTTTCTTTAAAATATTAGGAATTCAGGGTTATACAGCTCAAAATTTGTTTAGAAACACTTTAAGTAAGGACTATACTGTTTATGTTTACAATTGGAGGCCGAATTTCTCTGGCGTTTTCTGAGTGAATCAGTTACAATGCTGACGATTCGAGTATATAGTTGTAGGAACTCTCTCTAATTGTGGTTAAACTATTCAAATACGAAATTATAGTTTCCCGAAATGAGTAAAAACTTGTAAGAAACACTTTAAATAAAAGGAAATAGATTCATACTACATTTTGTGCCATTTTCATTCATGGAGGTTACCAGTGGAAAGCTTAGAAATGACCAGAAAACTTATAATATTTACAACTCCGGTTACTTTAGGGAGCGTTTTCCATTCAATTTTCTTTCAAATATTAGGAATTCAGGGTTATACAGCTCAAAATATGTTTAGAAACACTGTAAGTAAGGAATATGCTGTTTATGTTTACAATTGGAGGCCCAATTTCTCTGGCGTTTTCTGTGTGAATCAGTTACAATGATGATGATTCGAGTATATAGTTATAGGAACTCTCTCTAATTGTGGTAAAGCTCTTCAAATACGCAATTATAGTTTCCTAAAATGATTAAAAACTTGTTAGAAACACTTGAAATAAAAGGAAATAGATTCATACTACATTTCCTGCCATTTTCAATCACGGAGGTTACCAGTGGAAAGTTCGGAAGTGACCAGAAAACTGATAATATTTAAAACTCCAGCGACTTTAGGAAGCGTTTTCACTTGAATTTGCTTTCAAATATTAGTAATTAGGTTTATACAGCTCAAAACTTGTGTAGAAAGACTGTAAGTGAGGACTATACTGTTTATGTTTATAATTGGACGCCGAATTTCTCTGGCGTTTTCTGTGTGAATAAGCTACAATGGTGATGATTCAAGTATATAGTTATAGGAACTCTCTCTAATTGTGGTAAATCTCTTCAAATATGCAAATATAGTTTCCAGAAATGATTAAAAACTTGTAAGAAACACTGGAAATAAAAGGAAATAGGTTCTTACTACATTTCCTGCCATTTTCAATCACGGAGGTTACCAGTGGAAAGTTCGGAAATGACCAGAAAACTGATAATATTTACAACTCCAGCGACTTTAGGAAGCGTTTTCACTTGAATTTGCTTTCAAATATTAGTAATTAGGTTTATAAAGCTTAAAACTTGTGTAGAAAGACTGTAAGTGAGGACTATACTGTTTATGTTTATAATTGGAGGCCAAATTTCTCTGGCGTTTTCTGTGTGAATAAGTTACAATGGTGCTGATTCAAGTATATAGTTGTAGGAACTCTCTCTAATTTTGGTAAATATCTTCAAATATGCAAATATAGTTTCCAGAAATGATTAAAAACTTGTAAGAAACACTGGAAATAAAAGCAAATAGGTTCTTACTACATTTCCTGCCATTTTCATTCACAGAGGTTACCAGTGGAAAGTTGGGAAATGACCAGAAAACTGATAATATTTACAACTCCAGCGACTTTAGGAAGCGTTTTCACTTGAATTTGCTTTCATATATTAGGAATTAGGGTTATACAACTTAAAATTTGTGTAGAAATACTGTAAGTGAGGACTATACTGTTTATGTTTATAGTTGTAGGCCGAATTTCTCTGGCGTATTCTGTGTGAATAAGTTACAAAGGTGATGATTCAAGTATATAGTTATAGGAACTCTCTCTAATTGTGGTAAAGCTCTTCAAATACGCAATTATAGTTTCCCGAAATGATTAAAAACTTGTAAGAAACACTTGAAATAAAAGCAAATAGATTCATACTACTTTTTCTGCCATTTTCATTCGTGGAGGTTACCAGTGGAAATTTCGGAAATGACCAGAAAACTGATAATATTTACAACTCCGGTTACTTTCGGGAGCGTTTTCAATACAATTTGCTTCAAATATTAGGAATTCAGGGTTATACAGCTCAAAATTTGTTTAGAAATACTGTAAGTAAGGACTATACTGTTTATGTTTACAGTTGGAGATCTAATTTCTCTGGTGTTTTCTGTGTGAATCAGTTAAAATGCTGACGATTCCAGTATACAGTTGTATGAACACTGCCTAATTCTGGTCTAACACTTCAAATACGCAATTATAATTTCCAGAAATGATTAAAAACTTGTAAGAAACACTTGAAATAAAAGGAAATAGGTTCTTACTACATATCCTGCCATTTTCAATCACGGAGGTTACCAGTGGAAAGTTCAGAAATGACCAGAAAACTGATAATATTTACAACTCCAGCGACTTTAGGAAGCGTTTTCACTTGAATTTGCTTTCAAATATTAGTAATTCGGTTTATACAGCTCAAAACTTGTGTAGAAAGACTGTAAGTGAGGACTATACTGTTTATATTTATAATTGCAGGCCGAATTGCTCTGGCGTTTTCTGTGTGAATCAGTTAAAATGCTGATGATTCGAGTATATAGTTGTAGGAACTCTCTCTAATTGTGGTAAAACTTTTCTAATAAGCAATTACAGTTTCCAGTAATGATTAAAAACTTGTTAGAAACACTTGAAATAAAAGGAAATAGTTTCTTACTACATTTCCTGCCATTTTCAATCACGGAGGTTACCAGTGGAAATTTCGGAAATGACCAGAAAACTGATAATATTTACAACTCCGGTTACTTTCGGGAGCGTTTTCAATACAATTTGCTTCAAACATTAGGAATTCAGGGTTATACAGCTTAAAATTTGTGTAGAAATACTGGAAGTGAGGACTATATTGTTTATGTTTATAATTGGAGGCCGAATTTCTCTGGCGATTTCTGTGTGAATAAGCTACAATGGTGATGATTCAAGTAAATAGTTGTAGGAACTCTCTCTAATTGTGGTAAATCTCTTCAAATATGCAAATATAGTTTCCAGAAATGATTAAAAACTTGTAAGTAACACTTGAAATAAAAGGAAATAGATTCATACTACATTTTCTGCCATTTTCATTCATGGAGATTACCAGTGGAAAGCTTGGAAATGACCAGAAAACTGATAATATTTACAACTCCGGTTACTTTAGGAAGCATTTTCAATTCAAATTGCTTTCAAAAATTAGGAATTCAGGGTTATACAGCTCGAAATTTCTTTAGAAAGTCTGTAAGTAAGGACTATACTGTTTATGTTTACAATTGGAGGCCTAATTTCTCTGGTGTTTTCTGTGTGAATCAGTTAAAATGCTGACGATTCCAGCATATAGTTGTAGGAACACCCTCTAATTCTAGTCAAACTCTACAAATACGCAAATATAGTTTCCAGAAATGATTAAAAACTTGTAAGAAACACTGGAAATAAAAGGAAATAGGTTCTTACTACATTTCCTGCCATTTTCAATCACAGAGGTTACCAGTGGAAAGTTCAGAAATGACCAGAAAACTGATAATATTTACAACTCCAGCGACTTTAGGAAGCATTTTCACTTGAATTTGCTTTCAAATATTAGGAATTAGGGTTATACAGCTTAAAATTTGTGTAGAAATACTGTAAGTGAGGACTATACTGTTTATGTTTATAGTTGTAGGCCGAATTTCTCTGGCGTTTTCTGTGTGAATAAGTTACAATGGTGATGATTCAAGTATATAGTTATAGGAACTCTCTCTAATTGTGGTAAAGCTCTTCAAATAACCAATTTTAGTTTCCGGAAATGATTAAAAACTTGTAAGAAACACTTGAAATAAAAGGAAATAGATTCATACTACATTTTCTGCCATTTTCATTCATGGAGGTTACCAGTGGAAAGCTTGGAAATGACCAGAAAACTGATAATATTTACAACTCCGGTTACTTTAGGGAGCGTTTTCAATTCAATTTGCTTTCACACATTAGGAATTCAGGGTTACACAGCTCAAAATTTGTTTAGAAACACTGTAAGTAAGGGCTATACTGTTTATGTTTACAATTGGAGGCCGAATTTCTCTGGCGTTTTCTGTGTGAATCAGTTACAGTGCTGACGATTTGAGTATATAGTTGTAGGAACTCTCTCTAATTGTGGTAAAACTCTTCAAATACGCAAGTATAGTTTCCAGAAATGATTAAAAACTTGTAAGAAACACTGGAAATAAAAGGAAATAGATTCATACTACATTTTCTGCCATTTTCATTCATGGAGGTTACCAGTGGAAAGCATGGAAATGACCAGAAAACTGAAAATATTTACAACTCCGGTTACTTTAGGGAGCGTTTTCCATTCAATTTGCATTCAAATATTAGGAATTCAGGGTTATACAGCTCAAAATTTGTTTAGAAACACTGTAAGTAAGGAATATGCTGTTTATGTTTACAATTGGAGGCCCAATTTCTCTGGCGTTTTCTGTATGAATCAGTTACAATGATGATGATTCGAGTATATAGTTATAGGAACTCTCTCTAATTGTGGTAAAGCTCTTCAAATATGCAATTATAGTTTATTAAATTGATTAAAAACTTGTAAGAAACACTTGAAATAAAAGGAAATAGGTTCTTACTACATTTCCTGCCATTTTCAATCACGGAGGTTACCAGTGGAAAGTTCGGAAATGACCAGAAAACTGATAATATTGAAAACTCCAGCGACTTTAGGAAGCGTTTTCACTTGAATTTGCTTTCAAATATTAGTAATTAGGTTTATACAGCTCCAAACTTGTGTAGAAAGACTGTAAGTGAGGACTATACTGTTTATGTTTATAATTGGACGCCGAATTTCTCTGGCGTTTTCTGTGTGAATAAGCTACAATGGTGATGATTCAAGTATATAGTTGTAGGAACTCTCTCTTATTGTGGTAAATCTCTTCAAATATGCAAACATAGTTTCCAGAAATGATTAAAAACTTGTAAGAAACACTGGAAATAAAAGGAAATAGGTTCTTACTACATTTCCTGCCATTTTCAATCACGGAGGTTACCAGTGGAAAGTTGGGAAATGACCAGAAAACTGATAATATTTACAACTCCAGCGACTTTAGGAAGCGTTTTCACTTGAATTTGCTTTCATATATTAGGAATTAGGGTTATACAGCTTAAAATTTGTGTAGAAATACTGTAAGTGAGGACTATACTGTTTATGTTTATAGTTGTAGGCCGAATTTCTCTGGCGTATTCTGTGTGAATAAGTTACAATGGTGATGATGCATGTATATAGCTGTAGGAAATCCCTCTAATTGTGGTAAAACTCTTCAAATACGCAATTATACTTTCCAGAAATAATTAAACACTTGTAAGAAACACTTGAAATAAAAGCAAATAGATTCATACTACATTTTCCGCCATTTTCATTCATGGAGGTTACCAGAGGAATGCTTGGAAATGACCAGAAAACTGATAATATTTACAACTCCGGTTACTTTAGGGAGCGTTTTCAATTCAATTTTCTTTAAAATATTAGGAATTCAGGGTTATACAGCTCAAAATTTGTTTAGAAACACTTTAAGTAAGGACTATACTGTTTATGTTTACAATTGGAGGCCGAATTTCTCTGGCGTTTTCTGAGTGAATCAGTTACAATGCTGACGATTCGAGTATATAGTTGTAGGAACTCTCTCTAATTGTGGTTAAACTATTCAAATACGAAATTATAGTTTCCCGAAATGAGTAAAAACTTGTAAGAAACACTTTAAATAAAAGGAAATAGATTCATACTACATTTTGTGCCATTTTCATTCATGGAGGTTACCAGTGGAAAGCTTAGAAATGACCAGAAAACTTATAATATTTACAACTCCGGTTACTTTAGGGAGCGTTTTCCATTCAATTTTCTTTCAAATATTAGGAATTCAGGGTTATACAGCTCAAAATATGTTTAGAAACACTGTAAGTAAGGAATATGCTGTTTATGTTTACAATTGGAGGCCCAATTTCTCTGGCGTTTTCTGTGTGAATCAGTTACAATGATGATGATTCGAGTATATAGTTATAGGAACTCTCTCTAATTGTGGTAAAGCTCTTCAAATACGCAATTATAGTTTCCTAAAATGATTAAAAACTTGTTAGAAACACTTGAAATAAAAGGAAATAGATTCATACTACATTTCCTGCCATTTTCAATCACGGAGGTTACCAGTGGAAAGTTCGGAAGTGACCAGAAAACTGATAATATTTAAAACTCCAGCGACTTTAGGAAGCGTTTTCACTTGAATTTGCTTTCAAATATTAGTAATTAGGTTTATACAGCTCAAAACTTGTGTAGAAAGACTGTAAGTGAGGACTATACTGTTTATGTTTATAATTGGACGCCGAATTTCTCTGGCGTTTTCTGTGTGAATAAGCTACAATGGTGATGATTCAAGTATATAGTTATAGGAACTCTCTCTAATTGTGGTAAATCTCTTCAAATATGCAAATATAGTTTCCAGAAATGATTAAAAACTTGTAAGAAACACTGGAAATAAAAGGAAATAGGTTCTTACTACATTTCCTGCCATTTTCAATCACGGAGGTTACCAGTGGAAAGTTCGGAAATGACCAGAAAACTGATAATATTTACAACTCCAGCGACTTTAGGAAGCGTTTTCACTTGAATTTGCTTTCAAATATTAGTAATTAGGTTTATAAAGCTTAAAACTTGTGTAGAAAGACTGTAAGTGAGGACTATACTGTTTATGTTTATAATTGGAGGCCAAATTTCTCTGGCGTTTTCTGTGTGAATAAGTTACAATGGTGCTGATTCAAGTATATAGTTGTAGGAACTCTCTCTAATTTTGGTAAATATCTTCAAATATGCAAATATAGTTTCCAGAAATGATTAAAAACTTGTAAGAAACACTGGAAATAAAAGCAAATAGGTTCTTACTACATTTCCTGCCATTTTCATTCACAGAGGTTACCAGTGGAAAGTTGGGAAATGACCAGAAAACTGATAATATTTACAACTCCAGCGACTTTAGGAAGCGTTTTCACTTGAATTTGCTTTCATATATTAGGAATTAGGGTTATACAACTTAAAATTTGTGTAGAAATACTGTAAGTGAGGACTATACTGTTTATGTTTATAGTTGTAGGCCGAATTTCTCTGGCGTATTCTGTGTGAATAAGTTACAAAGGTGATGATTCAAGTATATAGTTATAGGAACTCTCTCTAATTGTGGTAAAGCTCTTCAAATACGCAATTATAGTTTCCCGAAATGATTAAAAACTTGTAAGAAACACTTGAAATAAAAGCAAATAGATTCATACTACTTTTTCTGCCATTTTCATTCGTGGAGGTTACCAGTGGAAATTTCGGAAATGACCAGAAAACTGATAATATTTACAACTCCGGTTACTTTCGGGAGCGTTTTCAATACAATTTGCTTCAAATATTAGGAATTCAGGGTTATACAGCTCAAAATTTGTTTAGAAATACTGTAAGTAAGGACTATACTGTTTATGTTTACAGTTGGAGATCTAATTTCTCTGGTGTTTTCTGTGTGAATCAGTTAAAATGCTGACGATTCCAGTATACAGTTGTATGAACACTGCCTAATTCTGGTCTAACACTTCAAATACGCAATTATAATTTCCAGAAATGATTAAAAACTTGTAAGAAACACTTGAAATAAAAGGAAATAGGTTCTTACTACATATCCTGCCATTTTCAATCACGGAGGTTACCAGTGGAAAGTTCAGAAATGACCAGAAAACTGATAATATTTACAACTCCAGCGACTTTAGGAAGCGTTTTCACTTGAATTTGCTTTCAAATATTAGTAATTCGGTTTATACAGCTCAAAACTTGTGTAGAAAGACTGTAAGTGAGGACTATACTGTTTATATTTATAATTGCAGGCCGAATTGCTCTGGCGTTTTCTGTGTGAATCAGTTAAAATGCTGATGATTCGAGTATATAGTTGTAGGAACTCTCTCTAATTGTGGTAAAACTTTTCTAATAAGCAATTACAGTTTCCAGTAATGATTAAAAACTTGTTAGAAACACTTGAAATAAAAGGAAATAGTTTCTTACTACATTTCCTGCCATTTTCAATCACGGAGGTTACCAGTGGAAATTTCGGAAATGACCAGAAAACTGATAATATTTACAACTCCGGTTACTTTCGGGAGCGTTTTCAATACAATTTGCTTCAAACATTAGGAATTCAGGGTTATACAGCTTAAAATTTGTGTAGAAATACTGGAAGTGAGGACTATATTGTTTATGTTTATAATTGGAGGCCGAATTTCTCTGGAGATTTCTGTGTGAATAAGCTACAATGGTGATGATTCAAGTAAATAGTTGTAGGAACTCTCTCTAATTGTGGTAAATCTCTTCAAATATGCAAATATAGTTTCCAGAAATGATTAAAAACTTGTAAGTAACACTTGAAATAAAAGGAAATAGATTCATACTACATTTTCTGCCATTTTCATTCATGGAGATTACCAGTGGAAAGCTTGGAAATGACCAGAAAACTGATAATATTTACAACTCCGGTTACTTTAGGAAGCATTTTCAATTCAAATTGCTTTCAAAAATTAGGAATTCAGGGTTATACAGCTCGAAATTTCTTTAGAAAGTCTGTAAGTAAGGACTATACTGTTTATGTTTACAATTGGAGGCCTAATTTCTCTGGTGTTTTCTGTGTGAATCAGTTAAAATGCTGACGATTCCAGCATATAGTTGTAGGAACACCCTCTAATTCTAGTCAAACTCTACAAATACGCAAATATAGTTTCCAGAAATGATTAAAAACTTGTAAGAAACACTGGAAATAAAAGGAAATAGGTTCTTACTACATTTCCTGCCATTTTCAATCACAGAGGTTACCAGTGGAAAGTTCAGAAATGACCAGAAAACTGATAATATTTACAACTCCAGCGACTTTAGGAAGCATTTTCACTTGAATTTGCTTTCAAATATTAGGAATTAGGGTTATACAGCTTAAAATTTGTGTAGAAATACTGTAAGTGAGGACTATACTGTTTATGTTTATAGTTGTAGGCCGAATTTCTCTGGCGTTTTCTGTGTGAATAAGTTACAATGGTGATGATTCAAGTATATAGTTATAGGAACTCTCTCTAATTGTGGTAAAGCTCTTCAAATAACCAATTTTAGTTTCCGGAAATGATTAAAAACTTGTAAGAAACACTTGAAATAAAAGGAAATAGATTCATACTACATTTTCTGCCATTTTCATTCATGGAGGTTACCAGTGGAAAGCTTGGAAATGACCAGAAAACTGATAATATTTACAACTCCGGTTACTTTAGGGAGCGTTTTCAATTCAATTTGCTTTCACACATTAGGAATTCAGGGTTACACAGCTCAAAATTTGTTTAGAAACACTGTAAGTAAGGGCTATACTGTTTATGTTTACAATTGGAGGCCGAATTTCTCTGGCGTTTTCTGTGTGAATCAGTTACAGTGCTGACGATTTGAGTATATAGTTGTAGGAACTCTCTCTAATTGTGGTAAAACTCTTCAAATACGCAAGTATAGTTTCCAGAAATGATTAAAAACTTGTAAGAAACACTGGAAATAAAAGGAAATAGATTCATACTACATTTTCTGCCATTTTCATTCATGGAGGTTACCAGTGGAAAGCATGGAAATGACCAGAAAACTGAAAATATTTACAACTCCGGTTACTTTAGGGAGCGTTTTCCATTCAATTTGCATTCAAATATTAGGAATTCAGGGTTATACAGCTCAAAATTTGTTTAGAAACACTGTAAGTAAGGAATATGCTGTTTATGTTTACAATTGGAGGCCCAATTTCTCTGGCGTTTTCTGTATGAATCAGTTACAATGATGATGATTCGAGTATATAGTTATAGGAACTCTCTCTAATTGTGGTAAAGCTCTTCAAATATGCAATTATAGTTTCCTAAAATGATTAAAAACTTGTAAGAAACACTTGAAATAAAAGGAAATAGGTTCTTACTACATTTCCTGCCATTTTCAATCACGGAGGTTACCAGTGGAAAGTTCGGAAATGACCAGAAAACTGATAATATTGAAAACTCCAGCGACTTTAGGAAGCGTTTTCACTTGAATTTGCTTTCAAATATTAGTAATTAGGTTTATACAGCTCCAAACTTGTGTAGAAAGACTGTAAGTGAGGACTATACTGTTTATGTTTATAATTGGACGCCGAATTTCTCTGGCGTTTTCTGTGTGAATAAGCTACAATGGTGATGATTCAAGTATATAGTTGTAGGAACTCTCTCTTATTGTGGTAAATCTCTTCAAATATGCAAACATAGTTTCCAGAAATGATTAAAAACTTGTAAGAAACACTGGAAATAAAAGGAAATAGGTTCTTACTACATTTCCTGCCATTTTCAATCACGGAGGTTACCAGTGGAAAGTTGGGAAATGACCAGAAAACTGATAATATTTACAACTCCAGCGACTTTAGGAAGCGTTTTCACTTGAATTTGCTTTCATATATTAGGAATTAGGGTTATACAACTTAAAATTTGTGTAGAAATACTGTAAGTGAGGACTATACTGTTTATGTTTATAGTTGTAGGCCGAATTTCTCTGGCGTATTCTGTGTGAATAAGTTACAATGGTGATGATTCAAGTATATAGTTATAGGAACTCTCTCTAATTGTGGTAAAGCTCTTCAAATACACAATTATAGTTTCCCGAAATGATTAAAAACTTGTAAGAAACACTTGAAATAAAAGCAAATAGATTCATACTACATTTTCTGCCATTTTCATTCATGGAGGTTACCAGTGGAAATTTCGGAAATGACCAGAAAACTGATAATATTTACAACTCCGGTTACTTTCGGGAGCGTTTTCAATACAATTTGCTTCAAATATTAGGAATTCAGGGTTATACAGCTCAAAATTTGTTTAGAAATACTGTAAGTAAGGACTATACTGTTTATGTTTACAGTTGGAGATCTAATTTCTCTGGTGTTTTCTGTGTGAATCAGTTAAAATGCTGACGATTCCAGTATACAGTTGTATGAACACTGTCTAATTCTGGTCTAACACTTCAAATACGCAATTATAATTTCCAGAAATGATTAAAAACTTGTAAGAAACACTTGAAATAAAAGGAAATAGGTTCTTACTACATATCCTGCCATTTTCAATCACGGAGGTTACCAGTGGAAAGTTCAGAAATGACCAGAAAACTGATAATATTTACAACTCCAGGGACTTTAGGAAGCGTTTTCACTTGAATTTGCTTTCAAATATTAGTAATTCGGTTTATACAGCTCAAAACTTGTGTAGAAAGACTGTAAGTGAGGACTATACTGTTTATATTTATAATTGCAGGCTGAATTGCTCTGGCGTTTTCTGTGTGAATCAGTTAAAATGCTGATGATTTGAGTATATAGTTGTAGGAACTCTCTCTAATTGTGGTAAAACTCTTCTAATAAGCAATTATAGTTTCCAGTAATGATTAAAAACTTGTTAGAAACACTTGAAATAAAAGGAAATAGTTTCTTACTACATTTCCTGCCATTTTCAATCACGGAGGTTACCAGTGGAAATTTCGGAAATGACCAGAAAACTGATAATATTTACAACTCCGGTTACTTTCGGGAGCGTTTTCAATACAATTTCCTTCAAATATTAGGAATTCAGGGTTATACAGCTTAAAATTTGTGTAGAAATACTGGAAGTGAGGACTATACTGTTTATGTTTATAATTGGAGGCCGAATTTCTCTGGCGATTTCTGTGTGAATAAGCTACAATGGTGATGATTCAAGTATATAGTTGTAGGAACTCTCTCTAATTGTGGTAAATCTCTTCAAATATGCAAATATAGTTTCCAGAAATGATTAAAAACTTGTAAGAAACACTGGAAATAAAAGGAAATAGGTTCTTACTACATTTCCTGCCATTTTCAATCACGGAGGTTACCAGTGGAAAGTTCGGAAATGACCAGAAAACTGATAATATTTACAACTCCAGCGACTTTAGGAAGCGTTTTCACTTGAATTTGCTTTCAAATATTAGTAATTAGGTTTATAAAGCTTAAAACTTGTGTAGAAAGACTGTAAGTGAGGACTATACTGTTTATGTTTATAATTGGAGGCCAAATTTCTCTGGCGTTTTCTGTGTGAATAAGTTACAATGGTGATGATTCAAGTATATAGTTGTAGGAACTCTCTCTAATTTTGGTAAATATCTTCAAATATGCAAATATAGTTTCCAGAAATGATTAAAAACTTGTAAGAAACACTGGAAATAAAAGCAAATAGGTTCTTACTACATTTCCTGCCATTTTCATTCACAGAGGTTACCAGTGGAAAGTTCAGAAATGACCAGAAAACTGATAATATTTACAACTCCAGCGACTTTAGGAAGCGTTTTCGCTTGAATTTGCTTTCAAATATTAGGAATTAGGTTTATACTGCTCAAAATTTGTGTAGAAATACTGGAAGTGAGGACTATACTGTTTATGTTTATAACTGGAGGCCGAATTTCTCTGGCGTTTTCAGTGTGAATAAGTTACAATGGTGATGATGCATGTATACAGCTGTAGGAAATCCCTCTAATTGTGGTAAAACTCTTCAAATACGCAATTATACTTTCCAGAAATAATTAAAAACTTGTAAGAAACACTTGAAATAAAAGGAAATAGATTCATACTACATTTTCTGCCATTTTCATTCATGGAGATTACCAGTGGAAAGCTTGGAAATGACCAGAAAACTGATAATATTTACAACTCCGGTTACTTTAGGAAGCGTTTTCAATTCAAATTGCTTTCAAAAATTAGGAATTCAGGGTTATACAGCTCGAAATTTCTTTAGAAAGTCTGTAAGTAAGGACTATACTGTTTATGTTTACAATTGGAGGCCTAATTTCTCTGGCGTTTTCTGTGTGAATCAGTTAAAATGCTGACGATTCCAGGATATAGTTGTAGGAACACCCTCTAATTCTAGTCAAACTCTACAAATACGCAAATATAGTTTCCAGAAATGATTAAAAACTTGTAAGAAACACTGGATATAAATGGAAATAGATTCTTACTACATTTCCTGCCATTTTCAATCACAGAGGTTACCAGTGGAAATTTCAGAAATGACCAGAAAACTGATAATATTTACAACTCCAGAGACTTTAGGAAGCGTTTTCACTTGAATTTGCTTTCAAATATTAGGAATTAGGGTTATACAGCTTAAAATTTGTGTAGAAATACTGGAAGTGAGGACTATACTGTTTATGTTTATAACTGGAGGCCGAATTTCTCTGGCGTTTTCAGTGTGAATAAGTTACAATGGTGATGATGCAAGTATATAGCTGTAGGAAATCCCTCTAATTGTGGTAAAACTCTTCAAATACGCAATTATAGTTTCCAGAAATGATTAAAAACTTGTAAGAAACACTGGAAATAAAGGAAATAGGTTCTTACTACATTTCCTGCCATTTTCAATCACGGAGGTTACCAGTGGAAAGTTCGGAAATGACCAGAAAACTGATAATATTTACAACTCCAGCGACTTTAGGAAGCGTTTTCACTTGAATTTGCTTTCAAATATTAGTAATTCGGTTTATACAGCTCAAAACTTCTGTAGAAAGACTGGAAGTGAGGACTATACTGTTTATATTTATAATTGCAGGCCGAATTGCTCTGGCGTTTTCTGTGTGAATCAGTTAAAATGCTGATGATTCGAGTATATAGTTGTAGGAACTCTCTCTAATTGTGGTAAAACTCTTCTAATAATCAATTATAGTTTCCAGTAATGATTAAAAACTTGTTAGAAACACTTGAAATAAAAGGAAATAGTTTCTTACTACATTTCCTGCCATTTTCAATCACGGAGGTTACCAGTGGAAATTTCGGAAATGACCAGAAAACTGATAATATTTACAACTCCAGGGACTTTAGGAAGCGCTTTCACTTGAATTTGCTTTCAAATATTAGGAATTAGGGTTATACAGCTTAAAATTTGGGTAGAAATACTGGAAGTGAGGACTATACTGTTTATGTTTATAATTAGAGGCCGAATTTCTCTGGCGTTTTCTGTGTGAATAAGTTAAAATGGTGATGTTTCAAGTATATAGTTGTAGAAACTGTCTCTAATTGTGGTAAAGCTCTTCAAATACGCAATTATAGTTTACCGAAATGATTAAACACTTGTAAGAAACACTTGAAATAAAAGCAAATAGATTCATACTACATTTTCCGCCATTTTCATTCATGGAGGTTACCAGAGGAATGCTTGGAAATGACCAGAAAACTGATAATATTTACAACTCCGGTTACTTTAGGGAGCGTTTTCAATTCAATTTTCTTTAAAATATTAGGAATTCAGGGTTATACAGCTCAAAATTTGTTTAGAAACACTTTAAGTAAGGACTATACTGTTTATGTTTACAATTGGAGGCCGAATTTCTCTGGCGTTTTCTGAGTGAATCAGTTACAATGCTGACGATTCGAGTATATAGTTGTAGGAACTCTCTCTAATTGTGGTTAAACTATTCAAATACGAAATTATAGTTTCCCGAAATGAGTAAAAACTTCTAAGAAACACTTTAAATAAAAGGAAATAGATTCATACTACATTTTGTGCCATTTTCATTCATGGAGGTTACCAGTGGAAAGCTTAGAAATGACCAGAAAACTTATAATATTTACAACTCCGGTTACTTTAGGGAGCGTTTTCCATTCAATTTTCTTTCAAATATTAGGAATTCAGGGTTATACAGCTCAAAATATGTTTAGAAACACTGTAAGTACGGAATATGCTGTTTATGTTTACAATTGGAGGCCCAATTTCTCTGGCGTTTTCTGTGTGAATCAGTTACAATGATGATGATTCGAGTATATAGTTATAGGAACTCTCTCTAATTGTGGTAAAGCTCTTCAAATACGCAATTATAGTTTCCTAAAATGATTAAAAACTTGTTAGAAACACTTGAAATAAAAGGAAATAGATTCATACTACATTTCCTGCCATTTTCAATCACGGACGTTAACAGTGGAAAGTTCGGAAGTGACCAGAAAACTGATAATATTTAAAACTCCAGCGACTTTAGGAAGCGTTTTCACTTGAATTTGCTTTCAAATATTAGTAATTAGGTTTATACAGCTCAAAACTTGTGTAGAAAGACTGTAAGTGAGGACTATACTGTATATGTTTATAATTGGACGCCGAATTTCTCTGGCGTTTTCTGTGTGAATAAGCTACAATGGTGATGATTCAAGTATATAGTTATGGGAACTCTCTCTAATTGTGGTAAATCTCTTCAAATATGCAAATATAGTTTCCAGAAATGATTAAAAACTTGTAAGAAACACTGGAAATAAAAGGAAATAGGTTCTTACTACATTTCCTGCCATTTTCAATCACGGAGGTTACCAGTGGAAAGTTCGGAAATGACCAGAAAACTGATAATATTTACAACTCCAGCGACTTTAGGAAGCGTTTTCACTTGAATTTGCTTTCAAATATTAGTAATTAGGTTTATAAAGCTTAAAACTTCTGTAGAAAGACTGTAAGTGAGGACTATACTGTTTATGTTTACAATTGAAGGCCCAATTTCTCTGGTGTTTTCTGTGTGAATAAGCTACAATGGTGATGATTCAAGTATATAGTTGTAGGAACTCTCTCTAATTGTGGTAAATCTCTTCAAATATGCAAATATAGTTTCCAGAAATGATTAAAAACTTGTAAGAAACACTTGAAATGAAAGGAAATAGATTCATACTACATTTTCTGCCATTTTCATTCATGGAGATTACCAGTGGAAAGCTTGGAAATGACCAGAAAACTGATAATATTTCCAACTCCGGTTACTTTAGGAAGCGTTTTCAATTCAAATTGCTTTCAAAAATTAGGAATTCAGGGTTATACAGCTCAAAATTTGTTTAGAAAGACTGTAAGTAAGGACTATACTGTTTATGTTTACAATTGGAGGCCTAATTTCTCTGGCGTTTTCTGTGTGAATCAGTTAAAATGCTGACGATTCCAGCATATAGTTGTAGGAACACCCTCTAATTCTAGTCAAACTCTACAAATACGCAAATATAGTTTCCAGAAATGATTAAAAACTTGTAAGAAACACTGGATATAAATGGAAATAGGTTCTTACTACATTTCCTGCCATTTTCAATCACAGAGGTTACCAGTGGAAATTTCAGAAATGACCAGAAAACTGATAATATTTACAACTCCAGAGACTTTAGGAAGCGTTTTCACTTGAATTTGCTTTCAAATATTAGGAATTAGGGTTATACAGCTTAAAATTTGTGTAGAAATACTGGAAGTGAGGAGTATACTGTTTATGTTTATAATTGGAGGCCGAATTTCTCTGGCGTTTTCTGTGTGAATCAGTTACAATGCTGACGATTCCAGTATATAGTTGTAGGAACTTTCTCTAATTGTGGTAAAACTCTTCAAATACGCAATTATAGTTTCCCGAAATGATTAAAAACTTGTAAGAAACACTTGAAATAAAAGGAAATAGATTCATACTACATTTTCTACCATTTTCATTCATGGAGATTTCCAGTGGAAAGCTTGGAAATGACCAGAAAACAGATAATATTTACAACTCCGGTTACTTTAGGAAGCGTTTTCAATTCAAATTGCTTTCAAAAATTAGGAATTCAGGGTTATACAGCTCAAAATTTGTTTAGGAAGTCTGTAAGTAAGGACTATACTGTTTATGTTTACAATTGGAGGCCCAATTTCTCTGGTGTTTTCTGTGTGAATAAGCTACAATGGTGATGATTCAAGTATATAGTTGTAGGAACTCTCTCTAATTGTGGTAAATCTCTTCAAATATGCAAATATAGTTTCCAGAAATGATTAAAAACTTGTACGAAACACTGGAAATAAAAGGAAATAGGTTCTTGCTACATTTCCTGCCATTTTCAATCACAGAGGTTACCAGTGGAATGTTCAGAAATGACCAGAAAACTGATAATATTTACAACTCCAGCGACTTTAGGAAGCGTTTTCACTTGAATTTGCTTTCAAATATTAGGAATTAGGGTTATACAGCTTAAAATTTGTGTAGAAATACTGTAAGTGAGGACTATACTGTTTATGTTTATAGTTGTAGGCCGAATTTCTCTGGCGTTTTCTGTGTGAATAAGTTGCAATGGTGATGATTCTAGTATATAGTTATAGGAACTCTCTCAAATTGTGGTAAAGCTCTTCAAATACGCAATTATAGTTTCCCGAAATGATTAAAAACTTGTAAGAAACACTTGAAATAAAAGGAAATAGATTCATACTACATTTTCTGCCATTTTCATTAATGGAGGTTACCAGTGGAAATCTTGGAAATGACCAGAAAACTGATAATATTTACAACTCCGGTTACTTTAGGGAGCGTTTTCAATTCAAATTGCTTTCAAAAATTAGGAATTCAGGGTTATACAGCTCAAAATTTGTTTAGAAAGACTGTAAGTAAGGACTATACTGTTTATGTTTACAGTTGGAGGACTGATTTCTCTGGTGTTTTCTGTGTGAATCAGTTAAAATGCGGACGATTCCAGTATACAGTTGTATGAACACTCTCTAATTCTGGTCAAACACTTCAAATACGCAATTATAATTTCCAGAAATGATTAAAATCTTGTAAGAAACACTTGAAATAAAAGGAAATAGGTTCTTACTACATATCCTGCCATTTTCAATCACCGAGGTTACCAGTGGAAAGTTCGGAAATGACCAGAATACAGATATTTACAACTCCAGCGACTTTAGGAAGCGTTTTCGCTTGAATTTGCTTTCAAATATTAGGAATTAGGTTTATACAGCTCAAAATTTGTGTAGAAATACTGGAAGTGAGGACTATACTGTTTATGTTTATAACTGGAGGCCGAATTTCTCTGGCGTTTTCAGTGTGAATAAGTTACAATGGTGATGATGCAAGTATATAGCTGTAGGAAATCCCTCTAATTGTGGTAAAACTCTTCAAATACGCAATTATAATTTCCAGAAATGATTAAAAACTTGTAAGAAACACTTGAAATAAAAGGAAATATGTTCTTACTACATATCCTGCCATTTTCAATCACGGAGGTTACCAGTGGAAAGTTCAGAAATGACCAGAAAACTGATAATATTTAAAACTCCAGCGAATTTAGGAAGCGTTTTCACTTGAATTTGCTTTCAAATATTAGTAATTAGGTTTATAAAGCTTAAAACTTGTGTAGAAAGACTGTAAGTGAGGACTATACTGTTTATGTTTACAATTGAAGGCCCAATTTCTCTGGTGTTTTCTGTGTGAATCAGCTACAATGGTGATGATTCAAGTATATAGTTGTAGGAACTCTCTCTAATTGTGGTAAATCTCTTCAAATATGCAAATATAGTTTCCAGAAATGATTAAAAACTTGTAAGAAACACTTTAAATGAAAGGAAATAGATTCATACTACATTTTCTGCCATTTTCATTCATGGAGATTACCAGTGGAAAGCTTGGAAATAACCAGAAAACTGATAATATTTACAACTCCGGTTACTTTAGGAAGCGTTTTCAATTCAAATTGCTTTCAAAAATTAGGAATTCAGGGTTATACAGCTCAAAATTTGTTTAGAAAGACTGTAAGTAAGGACTATACTGTTTATGTTTACAATTGGAGGCCTAATTTCTCTGGCGTTTTCTGTGTGAATCAGTTAAAATGCTGACGATTCCAGCATATAGTTGTAGGAACACCCTCTAATTCTAGTCAAACTCTACAAATACGCAAATATAGTTTCCAGAAATGATTAAAAACTTGTAAGAAACACTGGATATAAATGGAAATAGATTCTTACTACATTTCCTGCCATTTTCAATCACAGAGGTTACCAGTGGAAATTTCAGAAATGACCAGAAAACTGATAATATTTACAACTCCAGAGACTTTAGGAAGCGTTTTCACTTGAATTTGCTTTCAAATATTAGGAATTAGGGTTATACAGCTTAAAATTTGTGTAGAAATACTGGAAGTGAGGAGTATACTGTTTATGTTTATAATTGGAGGCCAAATTTCTCTGGCGTTTTCTGTGTGAATCAGTTACAATGCTGACGATTCCAGTATATAGTTGTAGGAACTTTCTCTAATTGTGGTAAAACTCTTCAAATACGCAATTATAGTTTCCCGAAATGATTAAAAACTTGTAAGAAACACTTGAAATAAAAGGAAATAGATTCATACTACATTTTCTACCATTTTCATTCATGGAGATTTCCAGTGGAAAGCTTGGAAATGACCAGAAAACAGATAATATTTACAACTCCGGTTACTTTAGGAAGCGTTTTCAATTCAAATTGCTTTCAAAAATTAGGAATTCAGGGTTATACAGCTCAAAATTTGTTTAGGAAGTCTGTAAGTAAGGACTATACTGTTTATGTTTACAATTGGAGGCCCAATTTCTCTGGTGTTTTCTGTGTGAATAAGCTACAATGGTGATGATTCAAGTATATAGTTGTAGGAACTCTCTCTAATTGTGGTAAATCTCTTCAAATATGCAAATATAGTTTCCAGAAATGATTAAAAACTTGTACGAAACACTGGAAATAAAAGGAAATAGGTTCTTGCTACATTTCCTGCCATTTTCAATAACAGAGGTTACCAGTGGAAAGTTCAGAAATGACCAGAATACTGATAATATTTACAACTCCAGCGACTTTAGGAAGCGTTTTCGCTTGAATTTGCTTTCAAATATTAGGAATTAGGGTTATACAGCTTAAAATTTGTGTAGAAATACTGTAAGTGAGGACTATACTGTTTATGTTTATAGTTGTAGGCCGAATTTCTCTGGCGTTTTCTGTGTGAATAAGTTACAATGGTGATGATTCAAGTATATAGTTATAGGAACTCTCTCTAATTGTGGTAAAGCTCTTCAAATAAGCAATTTTAGTTTCCCGAAATGATTAAAAACTTGTAAGAAACACTTGAAATAAAAGGAAATAGATTCATACTACATTTTCTGCCATTTTCATTAATGGAGGTTACCAGTGGAAATCTTGGAAATGATCAGAAAACTGATAATATTTACAACTCCGGTTACTTTAGGGAGCGTTTTCAATTCAAATTGCTTTCAAAAATTAGGAATTCAGGGTTATACAGCTCAAAATTTGTTCAGAAAGACTGTAAGTAAGGACTATACTGTTTATGTTTACAGTTGGAGGACTAATTTCTCTGGTGTTTTCTTTGTGAATCAGTTAAAATGCTGACGATTCCAGTATACAGTTGTATGAACACTCTCTAATTCTGGTCAAACACTTCAAATACGCAATTATAATTTCCAGAAATGATTAAAAACTTGTAAGAAACACTTGAAATAAAAGGAAATAGGTTCTTACTACATATCCTGCCATTTTCAATCACCGAGGTTACCAGTGGAAAGTTCGGAAATGACCAGAATACAGACATTTACAACTCCAGCGACTTTAGGAAGCGTTTTCGCTTGAATTTGCTTTCAAATATTAGGAATTAGGTTTATACAGCTCAAAATTTGTGTAGAAATACTGGAAGTGAGGACTATACTGTTTATGTTTATAACTGGAGGCCGAATTTCTCTGGCGTTTTCAGTGTGAATAAGTTACAATGGTGATGATGCAAGTATATAGCTGTAGGAAATCCCTCTAATTGTGGTAAAACTCTTCAAATACGCAATTATAGTTTCCAGAAATGATTAAAAACTTGTAAGAAACACTTGAAATAAAAGGAAATAGATTCATACTACATTTTCTGCCATTTTCATTCATGGAGATTACCAGTGGAAAGCTTGGAAATGACCAGAAAACTGATAATATTTACAACTCCGGTTACTTTAGGAAGCGTTTTCAATTCAAATTGCTTTCAGAAATTAGGAATTCAGGGTTATACAGCTCAAAATTTGTTTAGGAAGTCTGTAAGTAAGGACTATACTGTTTATGTTTACAATTGGAGGCATAATTTCTCTGGCGTTTTCTGTGTGAATCAGTTAAAATGCTGACGATTCCAGCATATAGTTGTAGGAACACCGTCTAATTCTAGTCAAACTCTACAAATATGCAAATATAGTTTCCAGAAATGATTAAAAACTTGTAAGAAACACTGGATATAAATGGAAATAGATTCTTACTACATTTCCTGCCGTTTTCAATCACAGAGATTACCAATGGAAATTTCAGAAATGACCAGAAAACTGATAATATTTACAACTCCAGAGACTTTAGGAAGCGTTTTCACTTGAATTTGCTTTCAAATATTAGGAATTAGGGTTATACAGCTTAAAATTTGTGTAGAAATACTGGAAGTGAGGAGTATACTGTTTATGTTTATAATTGGAGGCCGAATTTCTCTGGCGTTTTCTGTGTGAATCAGTTACAATGCTGACGATTCCAGTATATAGTTGTAGGAACTTTCTCTAATTGTGGTAAAACTCTTCAAATACGCAATTATAGTTTCCTGAAATGATTAAAAACTTGTAAGAAACACTTGAAATAAAAGGAAATAGATTCATACTACATTTTCTACCATTTTCATTCATGGAGATTTCCAGTGGAAAGCTTGGAAATGACCAGAAAACAGATAATATTTACAACTCCGGTTACTTTAGGAAGCGTTTTCAATTCAAATTGCTTTCAAAAATTAGGAATTCAGGGTTATACAGCTCAAAATTTGTTTAGGAAGTCTGTACGTAAGGACTATACTGTTTATGTTTACAATTGGAGGCCCAATTTCTCTGGCGTTTTCTGTGTGAATCAGTTACAATGATGATGATTCGAGTATATAGTTATAGGAACTCTCTCTAATTGTGGTAAAGCTCTTCAAATACGCAATTATAGTTTCCTAAAATGATTAAAAACTTGTAAGAAACACTTGAAATAAAAGGAAATAGTTTCTTACTACATTTCCTGCCATTTTCAATCACGGAGGTTACCAGTGGAAAATTCGGAAATGACCAGAAAACTGATAATATTTAAAACTCCAGCGACTTTAGGAAGCGTTTTCACTTGAATTTGCTTTCAAATATTAGTAATTAGGTTTATACAGCTCAAAACTTGTGGAGAAAGACTGTAAGTGAGGACTATACTGTTTATGTTTATAATTGGAGGCCGAATTTCTCTGGCGTTTTCTGTGTGAATAAGCTACAATGGTGATGATTCAAGTATATAGTTGTAGGAACTCTCCTAATTGTGGTAAATCTCTTCAAATATGCAAATATAGTTTCCAGAAATGATTAAAAACTTGTAAGAAACACTGGAAATAAAAGGAAATAGGTTCTTACTACATTTCCTGCCATTTTCAATCACGGAGGCTACCAGTGGAACGTTCAGAAATGACCAGAAAACTGATAATATTTACAACTCCAGCGACATTAGGAAGCGTTTTCACTTGAATTTGCTTTCAAATATTAGTAGTTAGGTTTATAAAGCTTAAAACTTGTGTAGAAAGACTGTAAGTGAGGACTATAATGTTTATGTTTATAATTGGAGGCCGAATTTCTCTGGCGTTTTCAGTGTGAATAAGTTACAATGGTGATGATGAAAGTATATAGCTGTAGGAAATCCCTCTAATTGTGGTAAAACTCTTCAAATACGCATTTAGTTTCCAGAAATAATTAAAAACTTGTAAGAAACACTTGAAATAAAAGGAAATAGATTCATACTACATTTTCTGCCTTTTTCATTCATGGAGATTACCAGTGGAAAGCTTGGAAATGACCAGAAAACTGATAATATTTACAACTCCAGAGACTTTAGGAAGCGTTATCACTTGAATTTGCTTTCAAATATTAGGAATTAGGGTTATACAGCTTAAAATTCGTGTAGAAATACTGGAAGTGAGGAGTATACTGTTTAAGTTTATAATTGGAGGCCGAATTTCTCTGGCGTTTTCTGTGTGAATCAGTTACAATGCTGACGATTCCAGTATATAGTTGTAGGAACTTTCTCTAATTGTGGTAAAACTCTTCAAATACGCAATTATAGTTTCCCGAAATTATTAAAAACTTGTAAGAAACACTTGAAATAAAAGGAAATAGATTCATACTACATTTTCTACCATTTTCATTCATGGAGATTTCCAGTGGAAAGCTTGGAAATGACCAGAAAACAGATAATATTTACAACTCCGTTTATTTTAGGAAGCGTTTTCAATTCAAATTGCTTTCAAAAATTAGGAATTCAGGGTTATACAGCTCGAAATTTGTTTAGGAAGTCTGTAAGTAAGGACTATACTGTTTATGTTTACAATTGGAGGCCCAATTTCTCTGGTGTTTTCTGGGTGAATAAGCTACAATGGTGATGATTCAAGTATATAGTTGTAGGAACTCTCTCTAATTGTGTTAAATCTCTTCAAATATGCAAATATAGTTTCCAGAAATGATTAAAAACTTGTACGAAACACTGGAAATAAAAGGAAATAGGTTCTTACTACATTTCCTGCCATTTTCAATCACAGAGGTTACCAGTGGAAAGTTCAGAAATGACCAGAAAACTGATAATATTTACAACTCCAGCGACTTTAGGAAGCGTTTTCACTTGAATTTGCTTTCAAATATTAGGAATTAGGGTTATACAGCTTAAAATTTGTGTAGAATTACTGTAAGTGAGGACTATACTGTTTATGTTTTTAGTTGTAGGCCGAATTTCTCTGGCGTTTTCTGTGTGAATAAGTTACAATGGTGATGATTCAAGTATATAGTTATAGGAACTCTCTCTAATTGTGGTAAAGCTCTTCAAATAAGCAATTTTAGTTTCCCGAAATGATTAAAAACTTGTAAGAAACACTTGAAATAAAAGGAAATAGATTCATACTACATTTTCTGCCATTTTCATTAATGGAGGTTACCAGTGGAAAGCTTGGAAATGACCAGAAAACTGATAATATTTACAACTCCGGTTACTTTAGGGAGCGTTTTCAATTCAAATTGCTTTCAAAAATTAGGAATTCAGGGTTATACAGCTCAAAATTTGTTTAGAAAGACTGTAAGTAAGGACTATACTGTTTATGTTTACAGTTGGAGGACTAATTTCTCTGGTGTTTTCTGTGTGAATCAGTTAAAATGCTGACGATTCCAGTATACAGTTGTATGAACACTCTCTAATTCTGGTCCAACACTTCAAATACGCAATTATAATTTCCAGAAATGATTAAAAACTTGTAAGAAACACTTGAAATAAAAGGAAATAGGTTCTTACTACATATCCTGCCATTTTCAATCACCGAGGTTACCAGTGGAAAGTTCGGAAATGACCAGAATACAGATATTTACAACTCCAGCGACTTTAGGAAGCGTTTTCGCTTGAATTTGCTTTCAAATATTAGGAATTAGGTTTATACAGCTCAAAATTTGTGTAGAAATACTGGAAGTGAGGACTATACTGTTTATGTTTATAACTGGAGGCCGAATTTCTCTGGCGTTTTCAGTGTGAATAAGTTACAATGGTGATGATGCAAGTATATAGCTGTAGAAAATCCCTCTAATTGTGGTAAAACTCTTCAAATACGCAATTATAGTTTCCAGAAATGATTAAAAACTTGTAAGAAACACTTGAAATAAAAGGAAATAGATTCATACTACATTTTCTGCCATTTTCATTCATGGAGATTTCCAGTGGAAAGCTTGGAAATGACCAGAAAACAGATAATATTTACAACTCCGGTTACTTTAGGAAGCGTTTTCAATTCAAATTGCTTTCAAAAATTAGGAATTCAGGGTTATACAGCTCAAAATTTGTTTAGGAAGTCTGTAAGTAAGGACTATACTGTTTATGTTTACAATTGGAGCCCTCATTTCTCTGGCGTTTTCTGTGTGAATCAGTTAAAATTCTGACGATTCCAGCATATAGTTGTAGGAACACCCTCTAACTCTGGTCAAACTCTTCAAATATGCAAATATAGTTTCCAGAAATGTTTAAAAACTTGTAAGAAACACTGGAAATAAAAGGAAATAGGTTCTTACTACATTTTCTGCCATTTTCAATCACGGAGGTTACCAGGGGAAAGTTCAGAAATGACCAGAAAACTTATAATATTTACAACTCCGGTTACTTTAGGGAGCATTTTCAATTCAATTTGCTTTCAAATATTAGGAATTCAGGGTTATACAGCTCAAAATTTGTTTAGAAATACTGTAAGTAAGGACTGTACTGTTTATGTTTACAGTTGGAGGACTAATTTCTCTGGTGTTTTCTGTGTGAATCAGTTAAAATGCTGACGATTCCAGTATACAGTTGTATGAACACTCTCTAATTCTGGTCCAACACTTCAAATACGCAATTATAATTTCCAGAAATGATTAAAAACTTGTAAGAAACACTTGAAATAAAAGGAAATAGGTTCTTACTACATATCCTGCCATTTTCAATCACCGAGGTTACCAGTGGAATGTTCGGAAATGACCAGAATACAGATATTTACAACTCCAGCGACTTTAGGAAGCGTTTTCGCTTGAATTTGCTTTCAAATATTAGGAATTAGGTTTATACAGCTCAACATTTGTGTAGAAATACTGGAAGTGAGGACTATACTGTTTATATTTATAATTGGAGGCCGAATTTCTCTGGCGTTTTCAGTGTGAATAAGTTACAATGGTGATGATGCAAGTATATAGCTGTAGGAAATCCCTCTAATTGTGGTAAAACTCTTCAAATACGCAATTATAGTTTCCAGAAATGATTAAAAACTTGTAAGAAACACTTGAAATAAAAGGAAATAGATTCATTCTACATTTTCTGCCGTTTTCATTCATGGAGATTACCAGTGGAAAGCTTGGAAATGACCAGAAAACTGATAATATTTACAACTCCGGTTACTTTAGGAAGCGTTTTCAATTCAAATTGCTTTCAAAAATTAGGAATTCAGGGTTATACAGCTCAAAATTTGTTTAGAAAGTCTGTAAGTAAGGACTATACTGTTTATGTTTACAATTGGAGGCCTAATTTCTCTGGCGTTTTCTGTGTGAATCAGTTAAAATGCTGACGATTCCAGCTTATAGTTGTAGGAACACCCTCTAATTCTAGTCAAACTCTACAAATACGCAAATATCGTTTCCAGAAATGATTAAAAACTTGTAAGAAACACTGGATATAAATGGAAATAGATTCTTACTACATTTCCTGCCATTTTCAATCACAGAGGTTACCAGTGGAAATTTCAGAAATGACCAGAAAACTGATAATATTTACAACTCCAGAGACTTTAGGAAGCGTTTTCACTTGAATTTGCTTTCAAATATTAGGAATTAGGGTTATACAGCTTAAAATTTGTGTAGAAATACTGGAAGTGAGGAGTATACTGTTTATGTTTATAATTGGAGGCCGAATTTCTCTGGCGTTTTCTGTGTGAATCAGTTACAATGCTGACGATTCCAGTATATAGTTGTAGGAACTTTCTCTAATTGTGGTAAAACTCTTCAAATACGAAATTATAGTTTCCCGAAATGATTAAAAACTTGTAAGAAACACTTGAAATAAAAGGAAATAGATTCATACTACATTTTCTACCATTTTCATTCATGGAGATTTCCAGTGGAAAGCTTGGAAATGACCAGAAAACAGATAATATTTACAACTCCGGTTACTTTAGGAAGCGTTTTCAATTCAAATTGCTTTCAAAAATTAGGAATTCAGGGTTATACAGCTCAAAATTTGTTTAGGAAGTCTGTAAGTAAGGACTCTACTGTTTATGTTTACAATTGGAGGCCCAATTTCCGTGGCGTTTTCTGTGTGAATCCGTTACAATGATGATGATTCGAGTATATAGTTATAGGAACTCTCTCTAATTGTGGTAAAGCTCTTCAAATACGCAATTATAGTTTCCTAAAATGATTAAAAACTTGTAAGAAACACTTGAAATAAAAGGAAATAGTTTCTTACTACATTTCCTGCCATTTTCAATCACGGAGGTTACCAGTGGAAAGTTCGGAAATGACCAGAAAACTGATAATATTTACAACTCCAGCGAATTTAGGAAGCGTTTTCACTTGAATTTGCTTTCAAATATTAGTAATTAGGTTTATAAATCTTAAAACTTGTGTAGAAAGACTGTAAGTGAGGACTATAATGTTTATGTTTATAATTGGAGGCCGAATTTCTCTGGCGTTTTCTGTGTGAATAAGCTACAATGGTGATGATTCAAGTATATAGTTATAGGAACTCTCTCTAATTGTGGTAAAGCTCTTCAAATAAGCAATTTTAGTTTCCCGAAATGATTAAAAACTTGTAAGAAACACTTGAAATAAAAGGAAATAGATTCATACTACATTTTCTGCCATCTTCATTAATGGAGGTTACCAGTGGAAATCTTGGAAATGACCAGAAAAGTGATAATATTTACAACTCCGGTTACTTTAGGGAGCGTTTTCAATACAATTTGCTTTCAAATATTAGGAATTCAGGGTTATACAGCTCAAAATTTGTTTAGAAATACTGTAAGTAAGGACTATACTGTTTATGTTTACAGTTGGAGGACTAATTTCTCTGGTGTTTTCTGTGTGAATCAGTTAAAATGCTGACGATTCCAGTATACAGTTGTATGAACACTCTCTAATTCTGGTCAAACACTTCAAATACGCAATTATAATTTCCAGAAATGATTAAAAACTTGTAAGAAACACTTGAAATAAAAGGAAATAGGTTCTTACTACATATCCTGCCATTTTCAATCACCGAGGTTACCAGTGGAAAGTTCGGAAATGACCAGAATACAGACATTTACAACTCCAGCGACTTTAGGAAGCGTTTTCGCTTGAATTTGCTTTCAAATATTAGGAATTAGGTTTATACAGCTCAAAATTTGTGTAGAAATACTGGAAGTGAGGACTATACTGTTTATGTTTATAACTGGAGGCCGAATTTCTCTGGCGTTTTCAGTGTGAATAAGTTACAATGGTGATGATGCAAGTATATAGCTGTAGGAAATCCCTCTAATTGTGGTAAAACTCTTCAAATACGCAATTATAGTTTCCAGAAATGATTAAAAACTTGTAAGAAACACTTGAAATAAAAGGAAATAGATTCATACTACATTTTCTGCCATTTTCATTCATGGAGATTACCAGTGGAAAGCTTGGAAATGACCAGAAAACTGATAATATTTACAACTCCGGTTACTTTAGGAAGCGTTTTCAATTCAAATTGCTTTCAGAAATTAGGAATTCAGGGTTATACAGCTCAAAATTTGTTTAGGAAGTCTGTAAGTAAGGACTATACTGTTTATGTTTACAATTGGAGGCATAATTTCTCTGGCGTTTTCTGTGTGAATCAGGTAAAATGCTGACGATTCCAGCATATAGTTGTAGGAACACCCTCTAATTCTAGTCAAACTCTACAAATATGCAAATATAGTTTCCAGAAATGATTAAAAACTTGTAAGAAACACTGGATATAAATGGAAATAGATTCTTACTACATTTCCTGCCGTTTTCAATCACAGAGGTTACCAATGGAAATTTCAGAAATGACCAGAAAACTGATAATATTTACAACTCCAGAGACTTTAGGAAGCGTTTTCACTTGAATTTGCTTTCAAATATTAGGAATTAGGGTTATACAGCTTAAAATTTGTGTAGAAATACTGGAAGTGAGGAGTATACTGTTTATGTTTATAATTGGAGGCCGAATTTCTCTGG
Source organism: Myotis daubentonii (assembly GCF_963259705.1). Taxonomy (NCBI): domain Eukaryota; kingdom Metazoa; phylum Chordata; class Mammalia; order Chiroptera; family Vespertilionidae; genus Myotis; species Myotis daubentonii. The sequence goes on along the minus strand of NC_081861.1, from coordinate 79,755,177 downwards.
CGTTTTCTGTGTGAATCAGTTACAATGCTGACGATTCCAGTATATAGTTGTAGGAACTTTCTCTAATTGTGGTAAAACTCTTCAAATACGCAATTATAGTTTCCTGAAATGATTAAAAACTTGTAAGAAACACTTGAAATAAAAGGAAATAGATTCATACTACATTTTCTACCATTTTCATTCATGGAGATTTCCAGTGGAAAGCTTGGAAATGACCAGAAAACAGATAATATTTACAACTCCGGTTACTTTAGGAAGCGTTTTCAATTCAAATTGCTTTCAAAAATTAGGAATTCAGGGTTATACAGCTCAAAATTTGTTTAGGAAGTCTGTACGTAAGGACTATACTGTTTATGTTTACAATTGGAGGCCCAATTTCTCTGGCGTTTTCTGTGTGAATCAGTTACAATGATGATGATTCGAGTATATAGTTATAGGAACTCTCTCTAATTGTGGTAAAGCTCTTCAAATACGCAATTATAGTTTCCTAAAATGATTAAAAACTTGTAAGAAACACTTGAAATAAAAGGAAATAGTTTCTTACTACATTTCCTGCCATTTTCAATCACGGAGGTTACCAGTGGAAAATTCGGAAATGACCAGAAAACTGATAATATTTAAAACTCCAGCGACTTTAGGAAGCGTTTTCACTTGAATTTGCTTTCAAATATTAGTAATTAGGTTTATACAGCTCAAAACTTGTGGAGAAAGACTGTAAGTGAGGACTATACTGTTTATGTTTATAATTGGAGGCCGAATTTCTCTGGCGTTTTCTGTGTGAATAAGCTACAATGGTGATGATTCAAGTATATAGTTGTAGGAACTCTCCTAATTGTGGTAAATCTCTTCAAATATGCAAATATAGTTTCCAGAAATGATTAAAAACTTGTAAGAAACACTGGAAATAAAAGGAAATAGGTTCTTACTACATTTCCTGCCATTTTCAATCACGGAGGCTACCAGTGGAACGTTCAGAAATGACCAGAAAACTGATAATATTTACAACTCCAGCGACATTAGGAAGCGTTTTCACTTGAATTTGCTTTCAAATATTACTAGTTAGGTTTATAAAGCTTAAAACTTGTGTAGAAAGACTGTAAGTGAGGACTATAATGTTTATGTTTATAATTGGAGGCCGAATTTCTCTGGCGTTTTCAGTGTGAATAAGTTACAATGGTGATGATGAAAGTATATAGCTGTAGGAAATCCCTCTAATTGTGGTAAAACTCTTCAAATACGCATTTAGTTTCCAGAAATAATTAAAAACTTGTAAGAAACACTTGAAATAAAAGGAAATAGATTCATACTACATTTTCTGCCTTTTTCATTCATGGAGATTACCAGTGGAAAGCTTGGAAATGACCAGAAAACTGATAATATTTACAACTCCAGAGACTTTAGGAAGCGTTATCACTTGAATTTGCTTTCAAATATTAGGAATTAGGGTTATACAGCTTAAAATTCGTGTAGAAATACTGGAAGTGAGGAGTATACTGTTTAAGTTTATAATTGGAGGCCGAATTTCTCTGGCGTTTTCTGTGTGAATCAGTTACAATGCTGACGATTCCAGTATATAGTCGTAGGAACTTTCTCTAATTGTGGTAAAACTCTTCAAATACGCAATTATAGTTTCCCGAAATTATTAAAAACTTGTAAGAAACACTTGAAATAAAAGGAAATAGATTCATACTACATTTTCTACCATTTTCATTCATGGAGATTTCCAGTGGAAAGCTTGGAAATGACCAGAAAACAGATAATATTTACAACTCCGTTTATTTTAGGAAGCGTTTTCAATTCAAATTGCTTTCAAAAATTAGGAATTCAGGGTTATACAGCTCGAAATTTGTTTAGGAAGTCTGTAAGTAAGGACTATACTGTTTATGTTTACAATTGGAGGCCCAATTTCTCTGGTGTTTTCTGGGTGAATAAGCTACAATGGTGATGATTCAAGTATATAGTTGTAGGAACTCTCTCTAATTGTGTTAAATCTCTTCAAATATGCAAATATAGTTTCCAGAAATGATTAAAAACTTGTACGAAACACTGGAAATAAAAGGAAATAGGTTCTTACTACATTTCCTGCCATTTTCAATCACAGAGGTTACCAGTGGAAAGTTCAGAAATGACCAGAAAACTGATAATATTTACAACTCCAGCGACTTTAGGAAGCGTTTTCACTTGAATTTGCTTTCAAATATTAGGAATTAGGGTTATACAGCTTAAAATTTGTGTAGAATTACTGTAAGTGAGGACTATACTGTTTATGTTTTTAGTTGTAGGCCGAATTTCTCTGGCGTTTTCTGTGTGAATAAGTTACAATGGTGATGATTCAAGTATATAGTTATAGGAACTCTCTCTAATTGTGGTAAAGCTCTTCAAATAAGCAATTTTAGTTTCCCGAAATGATTAAAAACTTGTAAGAAACACTTGAAATAAAAGGAAATAGATTCATACTACATTTTCTGCCATTTTCATTAATGGAGGTTACCAGTGGAAAGCTTGGAAATGACCAGAAAACTGATAATATTTACAACTCCGGTTACTTTAGGGAGCGTTTTCAATTCAAATTGCTTTCAAAAATTAGGAATTCAGGGTTATACAGCTCAAAATTTGTTTAGAAAGACTGTAAGTAAGGACTATACTGTTTATGTTTACAGTTGGAGGACTAATTTCTCTGGTGTTTTCTGTGTGAATCAGTTAAAATGCTGACGATTCCAGTATACAGTTGTATGAACACTCTCTAATTCTGGTCCAACACTTCAAATACGCAATTATAATTTCCAGAAATGATTAAAAACTTGTAAGAAACACTTGAAATAAAAGGAAATAGGTTCTTACTACATATCCTGCCATTTTCAATCACCGAGGTTACCAGTGGAAAGTTCGGAAATGACCAGAATACAGATATTTACAACTCCAGCGACTTTAGGAAGCGTTTTCGCTTGAATTTGCTTTCAAATATTAGGAATTAGGTTTATACAGCTCAACATTTGTGTAGAAATACTGGAAGTGAGGACTATACTGTTTATATTTATAATTGGAGGCCGAATTTCTCTGGCGTTTTCAGTGTGAATAAGTTACAATGGTGATGATGCAAGTATATAGCTGTAGGAAATCCCTCTAATTGTGGTAAAACTCTTCAAATACGCAATTATAGTTTCCAGAAATGATTAAAAACTTGTAAGAAACACTTGAAATAAAAGGAAATAGATTCATTCTACATTTTCTGCCGTTTTCATTCATGGAGATTACCAGTGGAAAGCTTGGAAATGACCAGAAAACTGATAATATTTACAACTCCGGTTACTTTAGGAAGCGTTTTCAATTCAAATTGCTTTCAAAAATTAGGAATTCAGGGTTATACAGCTCAAAATTTGTTTAGAAAGTCTGTAAGTAAGGACTATACTGTTTATGTTTACAATTGGAGGCCTAATTTCTCTGGCGTTTTCTGTGTGAATCAGTTAAAATGCTGACGATTCCAGCTTATAGTTGTAGGAACACCCTCTAATTCTAGTCAAACTCTACAAATACGCAAATATCGTTTCCAGAAATGATTAAAAACTTGTAAGAAACACTGGATATAAATGGAAATAGATTCTTACTACATTTCCTGCCATTTTCAATCACAGAGGTTACCAGTGGAAATTTCAGAAATGACCAGAAAACTGATAATATTTACAACTCCAGAGACTTTAGGAAGCGTTTTCACTTGAATTTGCTTTCAAATATTAGGAATTAGGGTTATACAGCTTAAAATTTGTGTAGAAATACTGGAAGTGAGGAGTATACTGTTTATGTTTATAATTGGAGGCCGAATTTCTCTGGCGTTTTCTGTGTGAATCAGTTACAATGCTGACGATTCCAGTATATAGTTGTAGGAACTTTCTCTAATTGTGGTAAAACTCTTCAAATACGAAATTATAGTTTCCCGAAATGATTAAAAACTTGTAAGAAACACTTGAAATAAAAGGAAATAGATTCATACTACATTTTCTACCATTTTCATTCATGGAGATTTCCAGTGGAAAGCTTGGAAATGACCAGAAAACAGATAATATTTACAACTCCGGTTACTTTAGGAAGCGTTTTCAATTCAAATTGCTTTCAAAAATTAGGAATTCAGGGTTATACAGCTCAAAATTTGTTTAGGAAGTCTGTAAGTAAGGACTCTACTGTTTATGTTTACAATTGGAGGCCCAATTTCCGTGGCGTTTTCTGTGTGAATCCGTTACAATGATGATGATTCGAGTATATAGTTATAGGAACTCTCTCTAATTGTGGTAAAGCTCTTCAAATACGCAATTATAGTTTCCTAAAATGATTAAAAACTTGTAAGAAACACTTGAAATAAAAGGAAATAGTTTCTTACTACATTTCCTGCCATTTTCAATCACGGAGGTTACCAGTGGAAAGTTCGGAAATGACCAGAAAACTGATAATATTTACAACTCCAGCGAATTTAGGAAGCGTTTTCACTTGAATTTGCTTTCAAATATTAGTAATTAGGTTTATAAATCTTAAAACTTGTGTAGAAAGACTGTAAGTGAGGACTATAATGTTTATGTTTATAATTGGAGGCCGAATTTCTCTGGCGTTTTCTGTGTGAATAAGCTACAATGGTGATGATTCAAGTATATAGTTATAGGAACTCTCTCTAATTGTGGTAAAGCTCTTCAAATAAGCAATTTTAGTTTCCCGAAATGATTAAAAACTTGTAAGAAACACTTGAAATAAAAGGAAATAGATTCATACTACATTTTCTGCCATCTTCATTAATGGAGGTTACCAGTGGAAATCTTGGAAATGACCAGAAAAGTGATAATATTTACAACTCCGGTTACTTTAGGGAGCGTTTTCAATACAATTTGCTTTCAAATATTAGGAATTCAGGGTTATACAGCTCAAAATTTGTTTAGAAATACTGTAAGTAAGGACTATACTGTTTATGTTTACAGTTGGAGGACTAATTTCTCTGGTGTTTTCTGTGTGAATCAGTTAAAATGCTGACGATTCCAGTATACAGTTGTATGAACACTCTCTAATTCTGGTCCAACACTTCAAATACGCAATTATAATTTCCAGAAATGATTAAAAACTTGTAAGAAACACTTGAAATAAAAGGAAATAGGTTCTTACTACATATCCTGCCATTTTGAATCACTGAGGTTACCAGAGGAAAGTTCGGAAATGACCAGAAAACTGATAATATTTACAACTCCGGTTACTTTAGGAAGCGTTTTCAATTCAAATTGCTTTCAAAAATTAGGAATTCAGGGTTATACAGCTCAAAATTTGTTTAGGAAGTCTGTAAGTAAGGACTATACTGTTTATGTTTACAATTGGACGCCCAATTCCGTGGCGTTTTCTGTGTGAATCAGTTACAATGATGATGATTCGAGTATATAGTTATAGGAACTCTCTCTAATTGTGGTAAAGCTCTTCAAATACGCAATTATAGTTTCCTAAAATGATTAAAAACTTGTAAGAAACACTTGAAATAAAAGGAAATAGTTTCTTACTACATTTCCTGCCATTTTCAATCACGGAGGTTACCAGTGGAAAATTCGGAAATGACCAGAAAACTGATAATATTTAAAACTTCAGCGACTTTAGGAAGCGTTTTCACTTGAATTTGCTTTCAAATATTAGTAATTAGGTTTATACAGCTCAAAACTTGTGGAGAAAGACTGTAAGTGAGGACTATACTGTTTATGTTTATAATTGGAGGCCGAATTTCTCTGGCGTTTTCTGTGTGAATAAGCTACAATGGTGATGATTCAAGTATATAGTTGTAGGAACTCTCCTAATTGTGGTAAATCTCTTCAAATATGCAAATATAGTTTCCAGAAATGATTAAAAACTTGTAAGAAACACTGGAAATAAAAGGAAATAGGTTCTTACTACATTTCCTGCCATTTTCAATCACGGAGGCTACCAGTGGAACGTTCAGAAATGACCAGAAAACTGATAATATTTACAACTCCAGCGACATTAGGAAGCGTTTTCACTTGAATTTGCTTTCAAATATTAGTAGTTAGGTTTATAAAGCTTAAAACTTGTGTAGAAAGACTGTAAGTGAGGACTATAATGTTTATGTTTATAATTGGAGGCCGAATTTCTCTGGCGTTTTCAGTGTGAATAAGTTACAATGGTGATGATGAGAGTATATAGCTGTAGGAAATCCCTCTAATTGTGGTAAAACTCTTCAAATACGCATTTAGTTTCCAGAAATAATTAAAAACTTGTAAGAAACACTTGAAATAAAAGGAAATAGATTCATACTACATTTTCTGCCTTTTTCATTCATGGAGATTACCAGTGGAAAGCTTGGAAATGACCAGAAAACTGATAATATTTACAACTCCAGAGACTTTAGGAAGCGTTATCACTTGAATTTGCTTTCAAATATTAGGAATTAGGGTTATACAGCTTAAAATTCGTGTAGAAATACTGGAAGTGAGGAGTATACTGTTTAAGTTTATAATTGGAGGCCGAATTTCTCTGGCGTTTTCTGTGTGAATCAGTTACAATGCTGACGATTCCAGTATATAGTTGTAGGAACTTTCTCTAATTGTGGTAAAACTCTTCAAATACGCAATTATAGTTTCCCGAAATTATTAAAAACTTGTAAGAAACACTTGAAATAAAAGGAAATAGATTCATACTACATTTTCTACCATTTTCATTCATGGAGATTTCCAGTGGAAAGCTTGGAAATGACCAGAAAACTGATAATATTTACAACTCCGTTTATTTTAGGAAGCGTTTTCAATTCAAATTGCTTTCAAAAATTAGGAATTCAGGGTTATACAGCTCGAAATTTGTTTAGGAAGTCTGTAAGTAAGGACTATACTGTTTATGTTTACAATTGGAGGCCCAATTTCTCTGGTGTTTTCTGTGTGAATAAGCTACAATGGTGATGATTCAAGTATATAGTTGTAGGAACTCTCTCTAATTGTGTTAAATCTCTTCAAATACGCAAATATAGTTTCCAGAAATGATTAAAAACTTGTACGAAACACTGGAAATAAAAGGAAATAGGTTCTTACTACATTTCCTGCCATTTTCAATCACAGAGGTTACCAGTGGAAAGTTCAGAAATGACCAGAAAACTGATAATATTTACAACTCCAGCGACTTTAGGAAGCGTTTTCACTTGAATTTGCTTTCAAATATTAGGAATTAGGGTTATACAGCTTAAAATTTGTGTAGAATTACTGTAAGTGAGGACTATACTGTTTATGTTTATAGTTGTAGGCCGAATTTCTCTGGCGTTTTCTCTGTGAATAAGTTACAATGGTGATGATTCAAGTATATAGTTATAGGAACTCTCTCTAATTGTGGTAAAGCTCTTCAAATAAGCAATTTTAGTTTCCCGAAATGATTAAAAACTTGTAAGAAACACTTGAAATAAAAGGAAATAGATTCATACTACATTTTCTGCCATTTTCATTAATGGAGGTTACCAGTGGAAAGCTTGGAAATGACCAGAAAACTGATAATATTTACAACTCCGGTTACTTTAGGGAGCGTTTTCAATTCAAATTGCTTTCAAAAATTAGGAATTCAGGGTTATACAGCTCAAAATTTGTTTAGAAAGACTGTAAGTAAGGACTATACTGTTTATGTTTACAGTTGGAGGACTAATTTCTCTGGTGTTTTCTGTGTGAATCAGTTAAAATGCTGACGATTCCAGTATACAGTTGTATGAACACTCTCTAATTCTGGTCAAACACTTCAAATACGCAATTATAATTTCCAGAAATGATTAAAAACTTGTAAGAAACACTTGAAATAAAAGGAAATAGGTTCTTACTACATATCCTGCCATTTTCAATCACCGAGGTTACCAGTGGAAAGTTCGGAAATGACCAGAATACAGATATTTACAACTCCAGCGACTTTAGGAAGCGTTTTCGCTTGAATTTGCTTTCAAATATTAGGAATTAGGTTTATACAGCTCAAAATTTGTGTAGAAATACTGGAAGTGAGGACTATACTGTTTATGTTTATAACTGGAGGCCGAATTTCTCTGGCGTTTTCAGTGTGAATAAGTTACAATGGTGATGATGCAAGTATATAGCTGTAGAAAATCCCTCTAATTGTGGTAAAACTCTTCAAATACGCAATTATAGTTTCCAGAAATGATTAAAAACTTGTAAGAAACACTTGAAATGAAAGGAAATAGATTCATACTACATTTTCTGCCATTTTCATTCATGGAGATTACCAGTGGAAAGCTTTGAAATGACCAGAAAACTGATAATATTTACAACTCCGGTTAATTTAGGAAGCGTTTTCAATTGAAATTGCTTTCAAAAATTAGGAATTCAGGGTTATACAGCTCAAAATTTGTTTAGAAAGTCTGTAAGTAAGGACTATACTGTTTATGTTTACAATTGGAGGCCTAATTTCTCTGGCGTTTTCTGTGTGAATCAGTTAAAATGCTGACGATTCCAGCATATAGTTGTAGGAACAACCTCTAATTCTAGTCAAACTCTACAAATACGCAAATATAGTTTCCAGAAATGATTAAAAACTTGTAAGAAACACTGGATATAAATGGAAATAGATTCTTACTACATTTCCTGCCATTTTCAATCACAGAGGTTACCAGTGGAAATTTCAGAAATGACCAGAAAACTGATAATATTTACAACTCCAGAGACTTTAGGAAGCGTTTTCACTTGAATTTGCTTTCAAATATTAGGAATTAGGGTTATACAGCTTAAAATTTGTGTAGAAATACTGGAAGTGAGGAGTATACTGTTTATGTTTATAATTGGAGGCCGAATTTCTCTGGCGTTTTCTGTGTGAATCAGTTACAATGCTGACGATTCCAGTATATAGTTGTAGGAACTTTCTCTAATTGTGGTAAAACTCTTCAAATACGCAATTATAGTTTCCCGAAATGATTAAAAACTTGTAAGAAACACTTGAAATAAAAGGAAATAGATTCATACTACATTTTCTACCATTTTCATTCATGGAGATTTCCAGTGGAAAGCTTGGAAATGACCAGAAAACAGATAATATTTACAACTCCGGTTACTTTAGGAAGCGTTTTCAATTCAAATTGCTTTCAAAAATTAGGAATTCAGGGTTATACAGCTCAAAATTTGTTTAGGAAGTCTGTAAGTAAGGACTATACTGTTTATGTTTACAATTGGAGGCCCAATTTCTCTGGTGTTTTCTGTGTGAATAAGCTACAATGGTGATGATTCAAGTATATAGTTGTAGGAACTCTCTCTAATTGTGGTAAATCTCTTCAAATATGCAAATATAGTTTCCAGAAATGATTAAAAACTTGTACGAAACACTGGAAATAAAAGGAAATAGGTTCTTGCTACATTTCCTGCCATTTTCAATCACAGAGGTTACCAGTGGAAAGTTCAGAAATGACCAGAAAACTGATAATATTTACAACTCCAGCGACTTTAGGAAGCGTTTTCACTTGAATTTGCTTTCAAATATTAGGAATTAGGGTTATACAGCTTAAAATTTGTGTAGAAATACTGTAAGTGAGGACTATACTGTTTATGTTTATAGTTGTAGGCCGAATTTCTCTGGCGTTTTCTGTGTGAATAAGTTACAATGGTGATGATTCAAGTATATAGTTATAGGAACTCTCTCTAATTGTGGTAAAGCTCCTCAAATAAGCAATTTTAGTTTCCCGAAATGATTAAAAACTTGTAAGAAACACTTGAAATAAAAGGAAATAGATTCATACTACATTTTCTGCCATTTTCATTCATGGAGATTTCCAGTGGAAAGCTTGGAAATGACCAGAAAACAGATAATATTTACAACTCCGGTTACTTTAGGAAGCGTTTTCAATTCAAATTGCTTTCAAAAATTAGGAATTCAGGGTTATACAGCTCAAAATTTGTTTAGGAAGTCTGTAAGTAAGGACTATACTGTTTATGTTTACAATTGGAGCCCTCATTTCTCTGGCGTTTTCTGTGTGAATCAGTTAAAATTCTGACGATTCCAGCATATAGTTGTAGGAACACCCTCTAACTCTGGTCAAACTCTTCAAATATGCAAATATAGTTTCCAGAAATGTTTAAAAACTTGTAAGAAACACTGGAAATAAAAGGAAATAGGTTCTTACTACATTTTCTGCCATTTTCAATCACGGAGGTTACCAGTGGAAAGTTCAGAAATGACCAGAAAACTTATAATATTTACAACTCCGGTTACTTTAGGGAGCATTTTCAATTCAATTTGCTTTCAAATATTAGGAATTCAGGGTTATACAGCTCAAAATTTGTTTAGAAATACTGTAAGTAAGGACTATACTGTTTATGTTTACAGTTGGAGGACTAATTTCTCTGGTGTTTTCTGTGTGAATCAGTTAAAATGCTGACGATTCCAGTATACAGTTGTATGAACACTCTCTAATTCTGGTCCAACACTTCAAATACGCAATTATAATTTCCAGAAATGATTAAAAACTTGTAAGAAACACTTGAAATAAAAGGAAATAGGTTCTTACTACATATCCTGCCATTTTCAATCACCGAGGTTACCAGTGGAATGTTCGGAAATGACCAGAATACAGATATTTACAACTCCAGCGACTTTAGGAAGCGTTTTCGCTTGAATTTGCTTTCAAATATTAGGAATTAGGTTTATACAGCTCAAAATTTGTGTAGAAATACTGGAAGTGAGGACTATACTGTTTATATTTATAATTGGAGGCCGAATTTCTCTGGCGTTTTCAGTGTGAATAAGTTACAATGGTGATGATGCAAGTATATAGCTGTAGGAAATCCCTCTAATTGTGGTAAAACTCTTCAAATACGCAATTATAGTTTCCAGAAATGATTAAAAACTTGTAAGAAACACTTGAAATAAAAGGAAATAGATTCATTCTACATTTTCTGCCGTTTTCATTCATGGAGATTACCAGTGGAAAGCTTGGAAATGACCAGAAAACTGATAATATTTACAACTCCGATTACTTTAGGAAGCGTTTTCAATTCAAATTGCTTTCAAAAATTAGGAATTCAGGGTTATACAGCTCAAAATTTGTTTAGAAAGTCTGTAAGTAAGGACTATACTGTTTATGTTTACAATTGGAGGCCTAATTTCTCTGGCGTTTTCTGTGTGAATCAGTTAAAATGCTGACGATTCCAGCTTATAGTTGTAGGAACACCCTCTAATTCTAGTCAAACTCTACAAATACGCAAATATCGTTTCCAGAAATGATTAAAAACTTGTAAGAAACACTGGATATAAATGGAAATAGATTCTTACTACATTTCCTGCCATTTTCAATCACAGAGGTTACCAGTGGAAAGTTCAGAAATGACCAGAAAACTGATAATATTTACAACTCCAGCGACTTTAGGAAGCGTTTTCACTTGAATTTGCTTTCAAATATTAGGAATTAGGGTTATACAGCTTAAAATTTGTGTAGAAATACTGGAAGTGAGGAGTATACTGTTTATGTTTATAATTGGAGGCCGAATTTCTCTGGCGTTTTCTGTGTGAATCAGTTACAATGCTGACGATTCCAGTATATAGTTGTAGGAACTTTCTCTAATTGTGGTAAAACTCTTCAAATACGCAATTATAGTTTCCCGAAATGATTAAAAACTTGTAAGAAACACTTGAAATAAAAGGAAATAGATTCATACTACATTTTCTACCATTTTCATTCATGGAGATTTCCAGTGGAAAGCTTGGAAATGACCAGAAAACAGATAATATTTACAACTCCGGTTACTTTAGGAAGCGTTTTCAATTCAAATTGCTTTCAAAAATTAGGAATTCAGGGTTATACAGCTCAAAATTTGTTTAGGAAGTCTGTAAGTAAGGACTCTACTGTTTATGTTTACAATTGGAGGCCCAATTTCCGTGGCGTTTTCTGTGTGAATCAGTTACAATGATGATGATTCGAGTATATAGTTATAGGAACTCTCTCTAATTGTGGTAAAGCTCTTCAAATACGCAATTATAGTTTCCTAAAATGATTAAAAACTTGTAAGAAACACTTGAAATAAAAGGAAATAGTTTCTTACTACATTTCCTGCCATTTTCAATCACGGAGGTTACCAGTGGAAAGTTCGGAAATGACCAGAAAACTGATAATATTTACAACTCCAGCGACTTTAGGAAGCGTTTTCACTTGAATTTGCTTTCAAATATTAGTAATTAGGTTTATAAATCTTAAAACTTGTGTAGAAAGACTGTAAGTGAGGACTATAATGTTTATGTTTATAATTGGAGGCCGAATTTCTCTGGCGTTTTCTGTGTGAATAAGCTACAATGGTGATGATTCAAGTATATAGTTATAGGAACTCTCTCTAATTGTGGTAAAGCTCTTCAAATAAGCAATTTTAGTTTCCCGAAATGATTAAAAACTTGTAAGAAACACTTGAAATAAAAGGAAATAGATTCATACTACATTTTCTGCCATCTTCATTAATGGAGGTTACCAGTGGAAATCTTGGAAATGACCAGAAAAGTGATAATATTTACAACTCCGGTTACTTTAGGGAGCGTTTTCAATACAATTTGCTTTCAAATATTAGGAATTCAGGGTTATACAGCTCAAAATTTGTTTAGAAATACTGTAAGTAAGGACTATACTGTTTATGTTTACAGTTGGAGGACTAATTTCTCTGGTGTTTTCTGTGTGAATCAGTTAAAATGCTGACGATTCCAGTATACAGTTGTATGAACACTCTCTAATTATGGTCCAACACTTCAAATACGCAATTATAATTTCCAGAAATGATTAAAAACTTGTAAGAAACACTTGAAATAAAAGGAAATAGGTTCTTACTACATATCCTGCCATTTTGAATCACTGAGGTTACCAGAGGAAAGTTCGGAAATGACCAGAAGACTGATAATATTTACAACTCCGGTTACTTTAGGAAGCGTTTTCAATTCAAATTGCTTTCAAAAATTAGGAATTCAGGGTTATACAGCTCAAAATTTGTTTAGAAAGTCTGTCAGTAAGGACTATACTGTTTATGTTTACAATTGGAGGCCTAATTTCTCTGGCGTTTTCTGTGTGAATCAGTTAAAATGCTGACGATTCCAGCTTATAGTTGTAGGAACACCCTCTAATTCTAGTCAAACTCTACAAATACGCAAATATCGTTTCCAGAAATGATTAAAAACTTGTAAGAAACACTGGATATAAATGGAAATAGATTCTTACTACATTTCCTGCCATTTTCAATCACAGAGGTTACCAGTGAAAATTTCAGAAATGACCAGAAAACTGATAATATTTACAACTCCAGAGACTTTAGGAAGCGTTTTCACTTGAATTTGCTTTCAAATATTAGGAATTAGGGTTATACAGCTTAAAATTTGTGTAGAAATACTGGAAGTGAGGAGTATACTGTTTATGTTTATAATTGGAGGCCGAATTTCTCTGGCGTTTTCTGTGTGAATCAGTTACAATGCTGACGATTCCAGTATATAGTTGTAGGAACTTTCTCTAATTGTGGTAAAACTCTTCAAATACGAAATTATAGTTTCCCGAAATGATTAAAAACTTGTAAGAAACACTTGAAATAAAAGGAAATAGATTCATACTACATTTTCTACCATTTTCATTCATGGAGATTTCCAGTGGAAAGCTTGGAAATGACCAGAAAACAGATAATATTTACAACTCCGGTTACTTTAGGAAGCGTTTTCAATTCAAATTGCTTTCAAAAATTAGGAATTCAGGGTTATACAGCTCAAAATTTGTTTAGGAAGTCTGTAAGTAAGGACTCTACTGTTTATGTTTACAATTGGAGGCCCAATTTCCGTGGCGTTTTCTGTGTGAATCCGTTACAATGATGATGATTCGAGTATATAGTTATAGGAACTCTCTCTAATTGTGGTAAAGCTCTTCAAATACGCAATTATAGTTTCCTAAAATGATTAAAAACTTGTAAGAAACACTTGAAATAAAAGGAAATAGTTTCTTACTACATTTCCTGCCATTTTCAATCACGGAGGTTACCAGTGGAAAGTTCGGAAATGACCAGAAAACTGATAATATTTACAACTCCAGCGAATTTAGGAAGCGTTTTCACTTGAATTTGCTTTCAAATATTAGTAATTAGGTTTATAAATCTTAAAACTTGTGTAGAAAGACTGTAAGTGAGGACTATAATGTTTATGTTTATAATTGGAGGCCGAATTTCTCTGGCGTTTTCTGTGTGAATAAGCTACAATGGTGATGATTCAAGTATATAGTTATAGGAACTCTCTCTAATTGTGGTAAAGCTCTTCAAATAAGCAATTTTAGTTTCCCGAAATGATTAAAAACTTGTAAGAAACACTTGAAATAAAAGGAAATAGATTCATACTACATTTTCTGCCATCTTCATTAATGGAGGTTACCAGTGGAAATCTTGGAAATGACCAGAAAAGTGATAATATTTACAACTCCGGTTACTTTAGGGAGCGTTTTCAATACAATTTGCTTTCAAATATTAGGAATTCAGGGTTATACAGCTCAAAATTTGTTTAGAAATACTGTAAGTAAGGACTATACTGTTTATGTTTACAGTTGGAGGACTAATTTCTCTGGTGTTTTCTGTGTGAATCAGTTAAAATGCTGACGATTCCAGTATACAGTTGTATGAACACTCTCTAATTCTGGTCCAACACTTCAAATACGCAATTATAATTTCCAGAAATGATTAAAAACTTGTAAGAAACACTTGAAATAAAAGGAAATAGGTTCTTACTACATATCCTGCCATTTTGAATCACTGAGGTTACCAGAGGAAAGTTCGGAAATGACCAGAAAACTGATAATATTTGCAACTCCGGTTACTTTAGGAAGCGTTTTCAATTCAAATTGCTTTCAAAAATTAGGAATTCAGGGTTATACAGCTCAAAATTTGTTTAGGAAGTCTGTAAGTAAGGACTATACTGTTTATGTTTACAATTGGACGCCCAATTCCGTGGCGTTTTCTGTGTGAATCAGTTACAATGATGATGATTCGAGTATATAGTTATAGGAACTCTCTCTAATTGTGGTAAAGCTCTTCAAATACGCAATTATAGTTTCCTAAAATGATTAAAAACTTGTAAGAAACACTTGAAATAAAAGGAAATAGTTTCTTACTACATTTCCTGCCATTTTCAATCACGGAGGTTACCAGTGGAAAGTTCGGAAATGACCAGAAAACTGATATTTACAACTCCAGCGACTTTAGGAAGCGTTTTCGCTTGAATTTGCTTTCAAATATTAGGAATTAGGTTTATACAGCTCAAAATTTGTGTAGAAATACTGGAAGTGAGGAGTATACTGTTTATGTTTATAATTGGAGGCCGAATTTCTCTGGCGTTTTCTGTGTGAATCAGTTACAATGCTGACGATTCCAGTATATAGTTGTAGGAACTTTCTCTAATTGTGGTAAAACTCTTCAAATACGCAATTATAGTTTCCCGAAATGATTAAAAACTTGTAAGAAACACTTGAAATAAAAGGAAATAGATTCATACTACATTTTCTACCATTTTCATTCATGGAGATTTCCAGTGGAAAGCTTGGAAATGACCAGAAAACAGATAATATTTACAACTCCGGTTACTTTAGGAAGCGTTTTCAATTCAAATTGCTTTCAAAAATTAGGAATTCAGGGTTATACAGCTCAAAATTTGTTTAGGAAGTCTGAAAGTAAGGACTATAATGTTTATGTTTACAATTGGAGGCCCAATTTCTCTGGTGTTTTCTGTGTGAATAAGCTACAATGGTGATGATTCAAGTATATAGTTGTAGGAACTCTCTCTAATTGTGGTAAATCTCTTCAAATATGCAAATATAGATTCCAGAAATGATTAAAAACTTGTACGAAACACTGGAAATAAAAGGAAATAGGTTCTTACTACATTTCCTGCCATTTTCAATCACAGAGGTTACCAGTGGAAAGTTCAGAAATGACCAGAAAACTGATAATATTTACAACTCCAGCGACTTTAGGAAGCGTTTTCACTTGAATTTGCTTTCAAATATTAGGAATTAGGGTTATACAGCTTAAAATTTGTGTAGAAATACTGTAAGTGAGGACTATACTGTTTATGTTTATAGTTGTAGGCCGAATTTCTCTGGCGTTTTCTGTGCGAATATGTTACAATGGTGATGATTCAAGTATATAGTTATAGGAACTCTCTCTTATTGTGGTAAAGCTCTTCAAATAAGCAATTTTAGTTTCCCGAAATGATTAAAAACTTGTAAGAAACACTTGAAATAAAAGGAAATGGATTCATACTACATTTTCTGCCATTTTCATTAATGGACGTTACCAGTGGAAATCTTGGAAATGACCAGAAAACTGATAATATTTACAAATCCGGTTACTTTAGGGAGCGTTTTCAATTCAAATTGCTATCAAAAATTAGGAATTCAGGGTTATACAGCTCAAAATTTGTTTAGAAAGACTGTAAGTAAGGACTATACTGTTTATGTTTACAGTTGGAGGACTAATTTCTCTGGTGTTTTCTGTGTGAATCAGTTAAAATGCTGACGATTCCAGTATACAGTTGTATGAACACTCTCTAATTCTGGTCAAACACTTCAAATACGCAATTATAATTTCCAGAAATGATTAAAAACTTGTAAGAAACACTTGAAATAAAAGGAAATAGGTTCTTACTACATTTCCTGCCATTTTCAATCACTGAGGTTACCAGTGGAAAGTTCGGAAATGACCAGAATACAGATATTTACAACTCCAGCGACTTTAGGAAGCGTTTTCGCTTGAATTTGCTTTCAAATATTAGGAATTAGGTTTATACAGCTCAAAATTTGTGTAGAAATACTGGAAGTGAGGACTATACTGTTTATGTTTATAACTGGAAGCAGAATTTCTCTGGCGTTTTCAGTGTGAATAAGTTACAATGGTGATGATGCAAGTATATAGCTGTAGGAAATCCCCCTAATTGTGGTAAAACTCTTCAAATACGCAATTATAGTTTCCAGAAATGATTAAAAACTTGTAAGAAACACTTGAAATAAAAGGAAATAGATTCATACTACATTTTCTGCCATTTTCATTCATGGAGATTACCAGTGGAAAGCTTGGAAATGACCAGTAAACTGATAATATTTACAACTCCGGTTACTTTAGGGAGCGTTTTCAGTACAATTTGCTTTCAAATGTTAGGAATTCAGGGTGATACAGCTCAAAATTTGTTTAGAAACACTGTAAGTAAGGACGATACTGTTTATGTTTATAATTGGAGGCCGAATTTCTCTGTGTTTTCTGTGTGAATCAGTTAAAATTCTGAAGATTCCCGTATATAGTTGTAGGAACACTCTCTAATTCTGGACAAACTCTTCAAATACACAATTATAGTTTCCGGAAATGATTAAAAACTTGTAAGAAACACTTGAAATAAAAGGAAATAGGTTCTTACTACATTTCCTGCCATTTTCAATCATGGAGGTTACCAGTGGAAATTTCATAAATGACCAGAATACTGATAATATTTACAACTCCGACTACTTTAGGAAGCGTTTTCACTTGGATTTACTTTCAAATATTAGGAATTAGGTTTATACAGCTCAAACCTTGTGTAGAAAGACTGTAAGTGAGGACTATACTGTTTATGTTTGTAATTGGAGGCCGAATTTCTCTGGCGTTTTCTGTGTGAATCCGTTAAAATGCTGACGATTCCAGTATATAGTTGTAGGAACACTCTCTAATTCTGCTCAAACTCTTCAAATACGCAATTATAGTTTCCAGAAATGATAAAAAAACTTGTAAGAAACACCTGAAATAAAAGGAAATAGGTTCTTACTACATTTCCTGCCATTTTCAATCATGGAGGTTAGCAGCGGAAAGTTCGGAAATGACCAGAAAACTGATAATATTTACAACTCCGGCTACTTTAGGAAGCATTTTCACTTAAATTTGCTTTCAAATATTAGGAATTAGGTTTATACAGCTCAAAACTTGTGTAGAAAGACTGTAAGTGAGGACTATACTGTTTATGTTTATAATTGGAGGCCGAATTTCTCTGGCGTTTTCTGTGTGAATAAGTTACAATGCTGACTGTTCAAGTTTATAGTTGTAGGAACTCTCACTAATTGTGGTAAAACTCTTCAAATAAGCAATTATAGTTTTCAGAAATGATTAAAAACTTGTAAGAAACACTTGAAATAAAAGGAAATAGATTCATACTACATTTTCTGCCATTTTCATTCATGGAGATTACCAGTGGAAAACTTGGAAATGACCAGTAAACTGATAATATTTACAACTCCGGTTACTTTAGGGAGCGTTTTCAGTACAATTTGCTTTCAAATGTTAGGAATTCAGGGTGATACAGCTCAAAATTTGTTTAGAAACACTGTAAGTAAGGATGATACTGTTTATGTTTATAATTGGAGGCCGAATTTCTCTGTGTTTTCTGTGTGAATCAGTTAAAATTCTGAAGATTCCCGTATATAGTTGTAGGAACACTCTCTAATTCTGGACAAACTCTTCAAATACACAATTATAGTTTCCGGAAATGATTAAAAACTTGTAAGAAACACTTGAAATAAAAGGAAATAGGTTCTTACTACATTTCCTGCCATTTTCAATCATGGAGGTTACCAGTGGAAAGTTCATAAATGACCAGAATACTGATAATATTTACAACTCCGACTACTTTAGGAAGCGTTTTCACTTGGATTTACTTTCAAATATTAGGAATTAGGTTTATACAGCTCAAACCTTGTGTAGAAAGACTGTAAGTGAGGACTATACTGTTTATGTTTGTAATTGGAGGCCGAATTTCTCTGGCGTTTTCTGTGTGAATCCGTTAAAATGCTGACGATTCCAGTATATAGTTGTAGGAACACTCTCTAATTCTGCTCAAACTCTTCAAATACGCAATTATAGTTTCCAGAAATGATAAAAAAACTTGTAAGAAACACCTGAAATAAAAGGAAATAGGTTCTTACTACATTTCCTGCCATTTTCAATCATGGAGGTTAGCAGCGGAAAGTTCGGAAATGACCAGAAAACTGATAATATTTACAACTCCGGCTACTTTAGGAAGCATTTTCACTTAAATTTGCTTTCAAATATTAGGAATTAGGTTTATACAGCTCAAAACTTGTGTAGAAAGACTGTAAGTGAGGACTATACTGTTTATGTTTATAATTGGAGGCCGAACTTCTCTGGCGTTTTCTGTGTGAATAAGTTACAATGCTGACTATTCAAGTTTATAGTTGTAGGAACTCTCACTAATTGTGGTAAAACTCTTCAAATAAGCAATTATAGTTTTCAGAAATGATTAAAAACTTGTAAGAAACACTTGAAATAAAAGGAAATAGATTCATACTACATTTTCTGCCATTTTCATTCATGGAGATTACCAGTGGAAAACTTGGAAATGACCAGAAAACTGATAATATTTACAACTCCGGTTACTTTAGGGAGCGTTTTCAGTACAATTTGCTTACAAATGTTAGGAATTCAGGGTGATACAGCTCAAAATTTGTTTAGAAACACTGTAAGTAAGGACGATACTGTTTATGTTTATAATTGGAGGCCGAATTTCTCTGCGTTTTCTGTGTGAATCAGTTAAAATGCTGACGATTCCAGTATATAGTTGTAGGAACACTCTCTAATTCTGGACAACCTCTTCAAATACACAATTATAGTTTCCGGAAATGATTAAAAACTTGTAAGAAACACTTGAAATAAAAGGAAATAGGTTCTTACTACATTTCCTGCCATTTTCAATCATGGAGGTTACCAGTGGAAAGTTCATAAATGACCAGAATACTGACAATATTTACAACTCCGACTACTTTAGGAAGCGTTTTCACTTGGATTTACTTTCAAATATTAGGAATTAGGTTTATACAGCTCAAACCTTGTGTAGAAAGACTGTAAGTGAGGACTATACTGTTTATGTTTGTAATTGGAGGCCGAATTTCTCTGGCGTTTTCTGTGTGAATCCGTTAAAATGCTGACGATTCCAGTATATAGTTGTAGGAACACTCTCTAATTCTGCTCAAACTCTTCAAATACGCAATTATAGTTTCCAGAAATGATAAAAAACTTGAAAGAAACACCTGAAATAAAAGGAAATAGGTTCTTACTACATTTCCTGCCATTTTCAATCATGGAGGTTAGCAGCAGAAAGTTCGGAAATGACCAGAAAACTGATAATATTTACAACTCCGGCTACTTTAGGAAGCATTTTCACTTAAATTTGCTTTCAAATATTAGGAATTAGGTTTATACAGCTCAAAACTTGTGTAGAAAGACTGTAAGTGAGGACTATACTGTTTATGTTTATAATTGGAGGCCGAATTTCTCTGGCGTTTTCTGTGTGAATAAGTTACAATGCTGACTGTTCAAGTTTATAGTTGTAGGAACTCTCACTAATTGTGGTAAAACTCTTCAAATAAGCAATTATAGTTTTCAGAAATGATTAAAAACTTGTAAGAAACACTTGAAATAAAAGGAAATAGATTCATACTACATTTTCTGCCATTTTCATTCATGGAGATTACCAGTGGAAAACTTGGAAATGACCAGTAAACTGATAATATTTACAACTCCGGTTACTTTAGGGAGCGTTTTCAGTACAATTTGCTTTCAAATGTTAGGAATTCAGGGTGATACAGCTCAAAATTTGTTTAGAAACACTGTAAGTAAGGATGATACTGTTTATGTTTGTAATTGGAGGCCGAATTTCTCTGTGTTTTCTGTGTGAATCAGTTAAAATTCTGAAGATTCCCGTATATAGTTGTAGGAACACTCTCTAATTCTGGACAAACTCTTCAAATACACAATTATAGTTTCCGGAAATGATTAAAAACTTGTAAGAAACACTTGAAATAAAAGGAAATAGGTTCTTACTACATTTCCTGCCATTTTCAATCATGGAGGTTACCAGTGGAAAGTTCATAAATGACCAGAATACTGATAATATTTACAACTCCGACTACTTTAGGAAGCGTTTTCACTTGGATTTACTTTCAAATATTAGGAATTAGGTTTATACAGCTCAAACCTTGTGTAGAAAGACTGTAAGTGAGGACTATACTGTTTATGTTTGTAATTGGAGGCCGAATTTCTCTGGCGTTTTCTGTGTGAATCCGTTAAAATGCTGACGATTCCAGTATATAGTTGTAGGAACACTCTCTAATTCTGCTCAAACTCTTCAAATACGCAATTATAGTTTCCAGAAATGATAAAAAAACTTGTAAGAAACACCTGAAATAAAAGGAAATAGGTTCTTACTACATTTCCTGCCATTTTCAATCATGGAGGTTAGCAGCGGAAAGTTCGGAAATGACCAGAAAACTGATAATATTTACAACTCCGGCTACTTTAGGAAGCATTTTCACTTAAATTTGCTTTCAAATATTAGGAATTAGGTTTATACAGCTCAAAACTTGTGTAGAAAGACTGTAAGTGAGGACTATACTGTTTATGTTTATAATTGGAGGCCGAACTTCTCTTGCGTTTTCTGTGTGAATAAGTTACAATGCTGACTATTCAAGTTTATAGTTGTAGGAACTCTCACTAATTGTGGTAAAACTCTTCAAATAAGCAATTATAGTTTTCAGAAATGATTAAAAACTTGTAAGAAACACTTGAAATAAAAGGAAATAGATTCATACTACATTTTCTGCCATTTTCATTCATGGAGATTACCAGTGGAAAACTTGGAAATGACCAGAAAACTGATAATATTTACAACTCCGGTTACTTTAGGGAGCGTTTTCAGTACAATTTGCTTTCAAATGTTAGGAATTCAGGGTGATACAGCTCAAAATTTGTTTAGAAACACTGTAAGTAAGGACGATACTGTTTATGTTTATAATTGGAGGCCGAATTTCTCTGCGTTTTCTGTGTGAATCAGTTAAAATGCTGACGATTCCAGTATATAGTTGTAGGAACACTCTCTAATTCTGGACAAACTCTTCAAATACACAATTATAGTTTCCGGAAATGATTAAAAACTTGTAAGAAACACTTGAAATAAAAGGAAATAGGTTCTTACTACATTTCCTGCCATTTTCAATCATGGAGGTTACCAGTGGAAAGTTCATAAATGACCAGAATACTGATAATATTTACAACTCCGACTACTTTAGGAAGCGTTTTCACTTGGATTTACTTTCAAATATTAGGAATTAGGTTTATACAGCTCAAACCTTGTGTAGAAAGACTGTAAGTGAGGACTATACTGTTTATGTTTGTAATTGGAGGCCGAATTTCTCTGGCGTTTTCTGTGTGAATCCGTTAAAATGCTGACGATTCCAGTATATAGTTGTAGGAACACTCTCTAATTCTGCTCAAACTCTTCAAATACGCAATTATAGTTTCCAGAAATGATAAAAAAACTTGTAAGAAACACCTGAAATAAATGGAAATAGGTTCTTACTACATTTCCTGCCATTTTCAATCATGGAGGTTAGCAGCGGAAAGTTCGGAAATGACCAGAAAACTGATAATATTTACAACTCCGGCTACTTTAGGAAGCATTTTCACTTAAATTTGCTTTCAAATATTAGGAATTAGGTTTATACAGCTCAAAACTTGTGTAGAAAGACTGTAAGTGAGGACTATACTGTTTATGTTTATAATTGGAGGCCGAACTTCTCTGGCGTTTTCTGTGTGAATAAGTTACAATGCTGACTATTCAAGTTTATAGTTGTAGGAACTCTCACTAATTGTGGTAAAACTCTTCAAATAAGCAATTATAGTTTTCAGAAATGATTAAAAACTTGTAAGAAACACTTGAAATAAAAGGAAATAGATTCATACTACATTTTCTGCCATTTTCATTCATGGAGATTACCAGTGGAAAACTTGGAAATGACCAGAAAACTGATAATATTTACAACTCCGGTTACTTTAGGGAGCGTTTTCAGTACAATTTGCTTTCAAATGTTAGGAATTCAGGGTGATACAGCTCAAAATTTGTTTAGAAACACTGTAAGTAAGGACGATACTGTTTATGTTTATAATTGGAGGCCGAATTTCTCTGCGTTTTCTGTGTGAATCAGTTAAAATGCTGACGATTCCAGTATATAGTTGTAGGAACACTCTCTAATTCTGGACAACCTCTTCAAATACACAATTATAGTTTCCGGAAATGATTAAAAACTTGTAAGAAACACTTGAAATAAAAGGAAATAGGTTCTTACTACATTTCCTGCCATTTTCAATCATGGAGGTTACCAGTGGAAAGTTCATAAATGACCAGAATACTGACAATATTTACAACTCCGACTACTTTAGGAAGCGTTTTCACTTGGATTTACTTTCAAATATTAGGAATTAGGTTTATACAGCTCAAACCTTGTGTAGAAAGACTGTAAGTGAGGACTATACTGTTTATGTTTGTAATTGGAGGCCGAATTTCTCTGGCGTTTTCTGTGTGAATCCGTTAAAATGCTGACGATTCCAGTATATAGTTGTAGGAACACTCTCTAATTCTGCTCAAACTCTTCAAATACGCAATTATAGTTTCCAGAAATGATAAAAAACTTGAAAGAAACACCTGAAATAAAAGGAAAAAAGTTCTTACTACATTTCCTGCCATTTTCAATCATGGAGGTTAGCAGCAGAAAGTTCGGAAATGACCAGAAAACTGATAATATTTACAACTCCGGCTACTTTAGGAAGCATTTTCACTTAAATTTGCTTTCAAATATTAGGAATTAGGTTTATACAGCTCAAAACTTGTGTAGAAAGACTGTAAGTGAGGACTATACTGTTTATGTTTATAATTGGAGGCCGAATTTCTCTGGCGTTTTCTGTGTGAATAAGTTACAATGCTGACTGTTCAAGTTTATAGTTGTAGGAACTCTCACTAATTGTGGTAAAACTCTTCAAATAAGCAATTATAGTTTTCAGAAATGATTAAAAACTTGTAAGAAACACTTGAAATAAAAGGAAATAGATTCATACTACATTTTCTGCCATTTTCATTCATGGAGATTACCAGTGGAAAACTTGGAAATGACCAGTAAACTGATAATATTTACAACTCCGGTTACTTTAGGGAGCGTTTTCAGTACAATTTGCTTTCAAATGTTAGGAATTCAGGGTGATACAGCTCAAAATTTGTTTAGAAACACTGTAAGTAAGGATGATACTGTTTATGTTTATAATTGGAGGCCGAATTTCTCTGTGTTTTCTGTGTGAATCAGTTAAAATTCTGAAGATTCCCGTATATAGTTGTAGGAACACTCTCTAATTCTGGACAAACTCTTCAAATACACAATTATAGTTTCCGGAAATGATTAAAAACTTGTAAGAAACACTTGAAATAAAAGGAAATAGGTTCTTACTACATTTCCTGCCATTTTCAATCATGGAGGTTACCAGTGGAAAGTTCATAAATGACCAGAATACTGATAATATTTACAACTCCGACTACTTTAGGAAGCGTTTTCACTTGGATTTACTTTCAAATATTAGGAATTAGGTTTATACAGCTCAAACCTTGTGTAGAAAGACTGTAAGTGAGGACTATACTGTTTATGTTTGTAATTGGAGGCCGAATTTCTCTGGCGTTTTCTGTGTGAATCCGTTAAAATGCTGACGATTCCAGTATATAGTTGTAGGAACACTCTCTAATTCTGCTCAAACTCTTCAAATACGCAATTATAGTTTCCAGAAATGATAAAAAAACTTGTAAGAAACACCTGAAATAAAAGGAAATAGGTTCTTACTACATTTCCTGCCATTTTCAATCATGGAGGTTAGCAGCGGAAAGTTCGGAAATGACCAGAAAACTGATAATATTTACAACTCCGGCTACTTTAGGAAGCATTTTCACTTAAATTTGCTTTCAAATATTAGGAATTAGGTTTATACAGCTCAAAACTTGTGTAGAAAGACTGTAAGTGAGGACTATACTGTTTATGTTTATAATTGGAGGCCGAACTTCTCTTGCGTTTTCTGTGTGAATAAGTTACAATGCTGACTATTCAAGTTTATAGTTGTAGGAACTCTCACTAATTGTGGTAAAACTCTTCAAATAAGCAATTATAGTTTTCAGAAATGATTAAAAACTTGTAAGAAACACTTGAAATAAAAGGAAATAGATTCATACTACATTTTCTGCCATTTTCATTCATGGAGATTACCAGTGGAAAACTTGGAAATGACCAGAAAACTGATAATATTTACAACTCCGGTTACTTTAGGGAGCGTTTTCAGTACAATTTGCTTTCAAATGTTAGGAATTCAGGGTGATACAGCTCAAAATTTGTTTAGAAACACTGTAAGTAAGGACGATACTGTTTATGTTTATAATTGGAGGCCGAATTTCTCTGCGTTTTCTGTGTGAATCAGTTAAAATGCTGACGATTCCAGTATATAGTTGTAGGAACACTCTCTAATTCTGGACAAACTCTTCAAATACACAATTATAGTTTCCGGAAATGATTAAAAACTTGTAAGAAACACTTGAAATAAAAGGAAATAGGTTCTTACTACATTTCCTGCCATTTTCAATCATGGAGGTTACCAGTGGAAAGTTCATAAATGACCAGAATACTGATAATATTTACAACTCCGACTACTTTAGGAAGCGTTTTCACTTGGATTTACTTTCAAATATTAGGAATTAGGTTTATACAGCTCAAACCTTGTGTAGAAAGACTGTAAGTGAGGACTATACTGTTTATGTTTGTAATTGGAGGCCGAATTTCTCTGGCGTTTTCTGTGTGAATCCGTTAAAATGCTGACGATTCCAGTATATAGTTGTAGGAACACTCTCTAATTCTGCTCAAACTCTTCAAATACGCAATTATAGTTTCCAGAAATGATAAAAAACTTGAAAGAAACACCTGAAATAAAAGGAAATAGGTTCTTACTACATTTCCTGCCATTTTCAATCATGGAGGTTAGCAGCGGAAAGTTCGGAAATGACCAGAAAACTGATAATATTTACAACTCCGGCTACTTTAGGAAGCATTTTCACTTAAATTTGCTTTCAAATATTAGGAATTAGGTTTATACAGCTCAAAACTTGTGTAGAAAGACTGTAAGTGAGGACTATACTGTTTATGTTTATAATTGGAGGCCGAATTTCTCTGCCGTTTTCTGTGTGAATAAGTTACAATGCTGACTATTCAAGTTTATAGTTGTAGGAACTCTCACTAATTGTGGTAAAACTCTTCAAATAAGCAATTATAGTTTTCAGAAATGATTAAAAACTTGTAAGACACACTTGAAATAAAAGAAAATAGATTCATACTACATTTTCTGCCATTTTCATTCATGGAGATTACCAGTGGAAAACTTGGAAATGACCAGAAAACTGATAATATTTACAACTCCGGTTACTTTAGGGAGCGTTTTCAGTACAATTTGCTTTCAAATGTTAGGAATTCAGGGTGATACAGCTCAAAATTTGTTTAGAAACACTGTAAGTAAGGACGATACTGTTTATGTTTATAATTGGAGGCCGAATTTCTCTGTGTTTTCTGTGTGAATCAGTTAAAATTCTGAAGATTCCCGTATATAGTTGTAGGAACACTCTCTAATTCTGGACAAACTCTTCAAATACACAATTATAGTTTCCGGAAATGATTAAAAACTTGTAAGAAACACTTGAAATAAAAGGAAATAGGTTCTTACTACATTTCCTGCCATTTTCAATCATGGAGGTTACCAGTGGAAAGTTCATAAATGACCAGAATACTGATAATATTTACAACTCCGACTACTTTAGGAAGCGTTTTCACTTGGATTTACTTTCAAATATTAGGAATTAGGTTTATACAGCTCAAACCTTGTGTAGAAAGACTGTAAGTGAGGACTATACTGTTTATGTTTGTAATTGGAGGCCGAATTTCTCTGGCGTTTTCTGTGTGAATCCGTTAAAATGCTGACGATTCCAGTATATAGTTGTAGGAACACTCTCTAATTCTGCTCAAACTCTTCAAATACGCAATTATAGTTTCCAGAAATGATAAAAAAACTTGTAAGAAACACCTGAAATAAAAGGAAATAGGTTCTTACTACATTTCCTGCCATTTTCAATCATGGAGGTTAGCAGCGGAAAGTTCGGAAATGACCAGAAAACTGATAATATTTACAACTCCGGCTACTTTAGGAAGCATTTTCACTTAAATTTGCTTTCAAATATTAGGAATTAGGTTTATACAGCTCAAAACTTGTGTAGAAAGACTGTAAGTGAGGACTATACTGTTTATGTTTATAATTGGAGGCCGAATTTCTCTGGCGTTTTCTGTGTGAATAAGTTACAATGCTGACTATTCAAGTTTATAGTTGTAGGAACTCTCACTAATTGTGGTAAAACTCTTCAAATAAGCAATTATAGTTTTCAGAAATGATTAAAAACTTGTAAGACACACTTGAAATAAAAGAAAATAGATTCATACTACATTTTCTGCCATTTTCATTCATGGAGATTACCAGTGGAAAACTTGGAAATGACCAGAAAACTGATAATATTTACAACTCCGGTTACTTTAGGGAGCGTTTTCAGTACAATTTGCTTTCAAATGTTAGGAATTCAGGGTGATACAGCTCAAAATTTGTTTAGAAACACTGTAAGTAAGGACGATACTGTTTATGTTTATAATTGGAGGCCGAATTTCTCTGCGTTTTCTGTGTGAATCAGTTAAAATGCTGACGATTCCAGTATATAGTTGTAGGAACACTCTCTAATTCTGGACAACCTCTTCAAATACACAATTATAGTTTCCGGAAATGATTAAAAACTTGTAAGAAACACTTGAAATAAAAGGAAATAGGTTCTTACTACATTTCCTGCCATTTTCAATCATGGAGGTTACCAGTGGAAAGTTCATAAATGACCAGAATACTGACAATATTTACAACTCCGACTACTTTAGGAAGCGTTTTCACTTGGATTTACTTTCAAATATTAGGAATTAGGTTTATACAGCTCAAACCTTGTGTAGAAAGACTGTAAGTGAGGACTATACTGTTTATGTTTGTAATTGGAGGCCGAATTTCTCTGGCGTTTTCTGTGTGAATCCGTTAAAATGCTGACGATTCCAGTATATAGTTGTAGGAACACTCTCTAATTCTGCTCAAACTCTTCAAATACGCAATTATAGTTTCCAGAAATGATAAAAAACTTGAAAGAAACACCTGAAATAAAAGGAAATAGGTTCTTACTACATTTCCTGCCATTTTCAATCATGGAGGTTAGCAGCAGAAAGTTCGGAAATGACCAGAAAACTGATAATATTTACAACTCCGGCTACTTTAGGAAGCATTTTCACTTAAATTTGCTTTCAAATATTAGGAATTAGGTTTATACAGCTCAAAACTTGTGTAGAAAGACTGTAAGTGAGGACTATACTGTTTATGTTTATAATTGGAGGCCGAATTTCTCTGGCGCTTTCTGTGTGAATAAGTTACAATGCTGACTGTTCAAGTTTATAGTTGTAGGAACTCTCACTAATTGTGGTAAAACTCTTCAAATAAGCAATTATAGTTTTCAGAAATGATTAAAAACTTGTAAGAAACACTTGAAATAAAAGGAAATAGATTCATACTACATTTTCTGCCATTTTCATTCATGGAGATTACCAGTGGAAAACTTGGAAATGACCAGTAAACTGATAATATTTACAACTCCGGTTACTTTAGGGAGCGTTTTCAGTACAATTTGCTTTCAAATGTTAGGAATTCAGGGTGATACAGCTCAAAATTTGTTTAGAAACACTGTAAGTAAGGATGATACTGTTTATGTTTATAATTGGAGGCCGAATTTCTCTGTGTTTTCTGTGTGAATCAGTTAAAATTCTGAAGATTCCCGTATATAGTTGTAGGAACACTCTCTAATTCTGGACAAACTCTTCAAATACACAATTATAGTTTCCGGAAATGATTAAAAACTTGTAAGAAACACTTGAAATAAAAGGAAATAGGTTCTTACTACATTTCCTGCCATTTTCAATCATGGAGGTTACCAGTGGAAAGTTCATAAATGACCAGAATACTGATAATATTTACAACTCCGACTACTTTAGGAAGCGTTTTCACTTGGATTTACTTTCAAATATTAGGAATTAGGTTTATACAGCTCAAACCTTGTGTAGAAAGACTGTAAGTGAGGACTATACTGTTTATGTTTGTAATTGGAGGCCGAATTTCTCTGGCGTTTTCTGTGTGAATCCGTTAAAATGCTGACGATTCCAGTATATAGTTGTAGGAACACTCTCTAATTCTGCTCAAACTCTTCAAATACGCAATTATAGTTTCCAGAAATGATAAAAAAAACTTGTAAGAAACACCTGAAATAAAAGGAAATAGGTTCTTACTACATTTCCTGCCATTTTCAATCATGGAGGTTAGCAGCGGAAAGTTCGGAAATGACCAGAAAACTGATAATATTTACAACTCTGGCTACTTTAGGAAGCATTTTCACTTAAATTTGCTTTCAAATATTAGGAATTAGGTTTATACAGCTCAAAACTTGTGTAGAAAGACTGTAAGTGAGGACTATACTGTTTATGTTTATAATTGGAGGCCGAATTTCTCTGGCGTTTTCTGTGTGAATAAGTTACAATGCTGACTATTCAAGTTTATAGTTGTAGGAACTCTCACTAATTGTGGTAAAACTCTTCAAATAAGCAATTATAGTTTTCAGAAATGATTAAAAACTTGTAAGACACACTTGAAATAAAAGAAAATAGATTCATACTACATTTTCTGCCATTTTCATTCATGGAGATTACCAGTGGAAAACTTGGAAATGACCAGAAAACTGATAATATTTACAACTCCGGTTACTTTAGGGAGCGTTTTCAGTACAATTTGCTTTCAAATGTTAGGAATTCAGGGTGATACAGCTCAAAATTTGTTTAGAAACACTGTAAGTAAGGACGATACTGTTTATGTTTATAATTGGAGGCCGAATTTCTCTGCGTTTTCTGTGTGAATCAGTTAAAATGCTGACGATTCCAGTATATAGTTGTAGGAACACTCTCTAATTCTGGACAACCTCTTCAAATACACAATTATAGTTTCCGGAAATGATTAAAAACTTGTAAGAAACACTTGAAATAAAAGGAAATAGGTTCTTACTACATTTCCTGCCATTTTCAATCATGGAGGTTACCAGTGGAAAGTTCATAAATGACCAGAATACTGACAATATTTACAACTCCGACTACTTTAGGAAGCGTTTTCACTTGGATTTACTTTCAAATATTAGGAATTAGGTTTATACAGCTCAAACCTTGTGTAGAAAGACTGTAAGTGAGGACTATACTGTTTATGTTTGTAATTGGAGGCCAAATTTCTCTGGCGTTTTCTGTGTGAATCCGTTAAAATGCTGACGATTCCAGTATATAGTTGTAGGAACACTCTCTAATTCTGCTCAAACTCTTCAAATACGCAATTATAGTTTCCAGAAATGATAAAAAACTTGAAAGAAACACCTGAAATAAAAGGAAATAGGTTCTTACTACATTTCCTGCCATTTTCAATCATGGAGGTTAGCAGCAGAAAGTTCGGAAATGACCAGAAAACTGATAATATTTACAACTCCGGCTACTTTAGGAAGCATTTTCACTTAAATTTGCTTTCAAATATTAGGAATTAGGTTTATACAGCTCAAAACTTGTGTAGAAAGACTGTAAGTGAGGACTATACTGTTTATGTTTATAATTGGAGGCCGAATTTCTCTGGCGCTTTCTGTGTGAATAAGTTACAATGCTGACTGTTCAAGTTTATAGTTGTAGGAACTCTCACTAATTGTGGTAAAACTCTTCAAATAAGCAATTATAGTTTTCAGAAATGATTAAAAACTTGTAAGAAACACTTGAAATAAAAGGAAATAGATTCATACTACATTTTCTGCCATTTTCATTCATGGAGATTACCAGTGGAAAACTTGGAAATGACCAGTAAACTGATAATATTTACAACTCCGGTTACTTTAGGGAGCGTTTTCAGTACAATTTGCTTTCAAATGTTAGGAATTCAGGGTGATACAGCTCAAAATTTGTTTAGAAACACTGTAAGTAAGGATGATACTGTTTATGTTTATAATTGGAGGCCGAATTTCTCTGTGTTTTCTGTGTGAATCAGTTAAAATTCTGAAGATTCCCGTATATAGTTGTAGGAACACTCTCTAATTCTGGACAAACTCTTCAAATACACAATTATAGTTTCCGGAAATGATTAAAAACTTGTAAGAAACACTTGAAATAAAAGGAAATAGGTTCTTACTACATTTCCTGCCATTTTCAATCATGGAGGTTACCAGTGGAAAGTTCATAAATGACCAGAATACTGATAATATTTACAACTCCGACTACTTTAGGAAGCGTTTTCACTTGGATTTACTTTCAAATATTAGGAATTAGGTTTATACAGCTCAAACCTTGTGTAGAAAGACTGTAAGTGAGGACTATACTGTTTATGTTTGTAATTGGAGGCCGAATTTCTCTGGCGTTTTCTGTGTGAATCCGTTAAAATGCTGACGATTCCAGTATATAGTTGTAGGAACACTCTCTAATTCTGCTCAAACTCTTCAAATACGCAATTATAGTTTCCAGAAATGATAAAAAAAACTTGTAAGAAACACCTGAAATAAAAGGAAATAGGTTCTTACTACATTTCCTGCCATTTTCAATCATGGAGGTTAGCAGCGGAAAGTTCGGAAATGACCAGAAAACTGATAATATTTACAACTCTGGCTACTTTAGGAAGCATTTTCACTTAAATTTGCTTTCAAATATTAGGAATTAGGTTTATACAGCTCAAAACTTGTGTAGAAAGACTGTAAGTGAGGACTATACTGTTTATGTTTATAATTGGAGGCCGAATTTCTCTGGCGTTTTCTGTGTGAATAAGTTACAATGCTGACTATTCAAGTTTATAGTTGTAGGAACTCTCACTAATTGTGGTAAAACTCTTCAAATAAGCAATTATAGTTTTCAGAAATGATTAAAAACTTGTAAGACACACTTGAAATAAAAGAAAATAGATTCATACTACATTTTCTGCCATTTTCATTCATGGAGATTACCAGTGGAAAACTTGGAAATGACCAGAAAACTGATAATATTTACAACTCCGGTTACTTTAGGGAGCGTTTTCAGTACAATTTGCTTTCAAATGTTAGGAATTCAGGGTGATACAGCTCAAAATTTATTTAGAAACACTGTAAGTAAGGACGATACTGTTTATGTTTATAATTGGAGGCCGAATTTCTCTGCGTTTTCTGTGTGAATCAGTTAAAATGCTGACGATTCCAGTATATAGTTGTAGGAACACTCTCTAATTCTGGACAAACTCTTCAAATACACAATTATAGTTTCCGGAAATGATTAAAAACTTGTAAGAAACACTTGAAATAAAAGGAAATAGGTTCTTACTACATTTCCTGCCATTTTCAATCATGGAGGTTACCAGTGGAAAGTTCATAAATGACCAGAATACTGATAATATTTACAACTCCGACTACTTTAGGAAGCGTTTTCACTTGGATTTACTTTCAAATATTAGGAATTAGGTTTATACAGCTCAAACCTTGTGTAGAAAGACTGTAAGTGAGGACTATACTGTTTATGTTTATAATTGGAGGCCGAATTTCTCTGCCGTTTTCTGTGTGAATAAGTTACAATGCTGACTATTCAAGTTTATAGTTGTAGGAACTCTCACTAATTGTGGTAAAACTCTTCAAATAAGCAATTATAGTTTTCAGAAATGATTAAAAACTTGTAAGACACACTTGAAATAAAAGAAAATAGATTCATACTACATTTTCTGCCATTTTCATTCATGGAGATTACCAGTGGAAAACTTGGAAATGACCAGAAAACTGATAATATTTACAACTCCGGTTACTTTAGGGAGCGTTTTCAGTACAATTTGCTTTCAAATGTTAGGAATTCAGGGTGATACAGCTCAAAATTTGTTTAGAAACACTGTAAGTAAGGACGATACTGTTTATGTTTATAATTGGAGGCCGAATTTCTCTGCGTTTTCTGTGTGAATCAGTTAAAATGCTGACGATTCCAGTATATAGTTGTAGGAACACTCTCTAATTCTGGACAAACTCTTCAAATACACAATTACAGTTTCCGGAAATGATTAAAAACTTGTAAGACACACTTGAAATAAAAGGAAATAGGTTCTTACTACATTTCCTGCCATTTTCAATCATGGAGGTTACCAGTGGAAAGTTCATAAATGACCAGAATACTGATAATATTTACAACTCCGACTACTTTAGGAAGCGTTTTCACTTGGATTTACTTTCAAATATTAGGAATTAGGTTTATACAGCTCAAACCTTGTGTAGAAAGACTGTAAGTGAGGACTATACTGTTTATGTTTGTAATTGGAGGCCGAATTTCTCTGGCGTTTTCTGTGTGAATCCGTTAAAATGCTGACGATTCCAGTATATAGTTGTAGGAACACTCTCTAATTCTGCTCAAACTCTTCAAATACGCAATTATAGTTTCCAGAAATGATAAAAAAACTTGTAAGAAACACCTGAAATAAAAGGAAATAGGTTCTTACTACATTTCCTGCCATTTTCAATCATGGAGGTTACCAGCGGAAAGTTCGGAAATGACCAGAAAACTGATAATATTTACAACTCCGGCTACTTTAGGAAGCATTTTCACTTAAATTTGCTTTCAAATATTAGGAATTAGGTTTATACAGCTCAAAACTTGTGTAGAAAGACTGTAAGTGAGGACTATACTGTTTATGTTTATAATTGGAGGCCGAATTTCTCTGGCGTTTTCTGTGTGAATAAGTTACAATGCTGACTGTTCAAGTTTATAGTTGTAGGAACTCTCACTAATTGTGGTAAAACTCTTCAAATAAGCAATTATAGTTTTCAGAAATGATTAAAAACTTGTAAGAAACACTTGAAATAAAAGGAAATAGATTCATACTACATTTTCTGCCATTTTCATTCATGGAGATTACCAGTGGAAAACTTGGAAATGACCAGTAAACTGATAATATTTACAACTCCGGTTACTTTAGGGAGCGTTTTCAGTACAATTTGCTTTCAAATGTTAGGAATTCAGGGTGATACAGCTCAAAATTTGTTTAGAAACACTGTAAGTAAGGACGATACTGTTTATGTTTATAATTGGAGGCCGAATTTCTCTGCGTTTTCTGTGTGAATCAGTTAAAATTCTGAAGATTCCCGTTTATAGTTGTAGGAACACTCTCTAATTCTGGACAAACTCTTCAAATACACAATTATAGTTTCCGGAAATGATTAAAAACTTGTAAGAAACACTTGAAATAAAAGGAAATAGGTTCTTACTACATTTCCTGCCATTTTCAATCATGGAGGTTACCAGTGGAAAGTTCATAAATGACCAGAATACTGATAATATTTACAACTCCGACTACTTTAGGAAGCGTTTTCACTTGGATTTACTTTCAAATATTAGGAATTAGGTTTATACAGCTCAAACCTTGTGTAGAAAGACTGTAAGTGAGGACTATACTGTTTATGTTTGTAATTGGAGGCCGAATTTCTCTGGCGTTTTCTGTGTGAATCAGTTAAAATGCTATCGATTCCAGTATATAGTTGTAGGAACACTCTCTAATTCTGCTCAAACTCTTCAAATACGCAATTGTAGTTTCCAGAAATGATAAAAAACTTGTAAGAAACACTTGAAATAAAAGGAAATAGGTTCTTACTACATTTCCTGCCATTTTCAATCATGGAGGTTAGCAGCGGAAAGTTCAGAAATGACCAGAAAACTGATAATATTTACAACTCCGGCTACTTTAGGAAGCATTTCCACTTAAATTTGCTTTCAAATATTAGTAATTAGGTTTATACAGCTCAAAACTTGTGTAGAAAGACTGTAAGTGAGGACTATACTGTTTATGTTTATAATTGGAGGCCGAATTTCTCTGGCGTTTTCTGTGTGAATAAGTTACAATGCTGACTATTCAAGTTTATAGTTGTAGGAACTCTCACTAATTGTGGTAAAACTCTTCAAATAAGCAATTATAGTTTTCAGAAATGATTAAAAACTTGTAAGAAACACTTGAAATAAAAGGAAATAGATTCATACTACATTTTCTGCCATTTTCATTCATGGAGATTACCAGTGGAAAACTTGGAAATGACCAGTAAACTGATAATATTTACAACTCCGGTTACTTTAGGGAGCGTTTTCAGTACAATTTGCTTTCAAATGTTAGGAATTCAGGGTGATACAGCTCAAAATTTGTTTAGAAACACTGTAAGTAAGGACGATACTGTTTATGTTTATAATTGGAGGCCGAATTTCTCTGCGTTTTCTGTGTGAATCAGTTAAAATGCTGACGATTCCAGTATATAGTTGTAGGAACACTCTCTAATTCTGGACAAACTCTTCAAATACACAATTATAGTTTCCGGAAATGATTAAAACCTTGTAAGAAACACTTGAAATAAAAGGAAATAGGTTCTTACTACATTTCCTGCCATTTTCAATCATGGAGGTTACCAGTGGAAAGTTCATAAATGACCAGAATACTGATAATATTTACAACTCCGACTACTTTAGGAAGCGTTTTCACTTGGATTTACTTTCAAATATTATGAATTAGGTTTATACAGCTCAAACCTTGTGTAGAAAGACTGTAAGTGAGGACTATACTGTTTATGTTTGTAATTGGAGGCCGAATTTCTCTGGCGTTTTCTGTGTGAATCCGTTAAAATGCTGACGATTCCAGTATATAGTTGTAGGAACACTCTCTAATTCTGCTCAAACTCTTCAAATACGCAATTATAGTTTCCAGAAATGATAAAAAACTTGTAAGAAACACTTGAAATAAAAGGAAATAGGTTCTTACTACATTTCCTGCCATTTTCAATCATGGAGGTTACCAGCGGAAAGTTCGGAAATGACCAGAAAACTGATAATATTTACAACTCCGGCTACTTTAGGAAGCATTTCCACTTAAATTTGCTTTCAAATATTAGGAATTAGGTTTATACAGCTCAAAACTTGTGTAGAAAGACTGTAAGTGAGGACTATACTGTTTATGTTTATAATTGGAGGCCGAATTTCTCTGGCGTTTTCTGTGTGAATAAGTTACAATGCTGACTATTCAAGTTTATAGTTGTAGGAACTCTCACTAATTGTGGTAAAACTCTTCAAATAAGCAATTATAGTTTTCAGAAATGATTAAAAACTTGTAAGAAACACTTGAAATAAAAGGAAATAGATTCATACTACATTTTCTGCCATTTTCATTCATGGAGATTACCAGTGGAAAACTTGGAAATGACCAGTAAACTGATAATATTTACAACTCCGGTTACTTTAGGGAGCGTTTTCAGTACAATTTGCTTTCAAATGTTAGGAATTCAGGGTGATACAGCTCAAAATTTGTTTAGAAACACTGTAAGTAAGGACGATACTGTTTATGTTTATAATTGGAGGCCGAATTTCTCTGCGTTTTCTGTGTGAATCAGTTAAAATTCTGGAGATTCCCGTATATAGTTGTAGGAACACTCTCTAATTCTGGACAAACTCTTCAAATACACAATTATAGTTTCCGGAAATGATTAAAAACTTGTAAGAAACACTTGAAATAAAAGGAAATAGGTTCTTACTACATTTCCTGCCATTTTCAATCATGGAGGTTACCAGTGGAAAGTTCATAAATGACCAGAATACTGATAATATTTACAACTCCGACTACTATAGGAAGCGTTTTCACTTGGATTTACTTTCAAATATTAGGAATTAGGTTTATACAGCTCAAACCTTGTGTAGAAAGACTGTAAGTGAGGACTATACTGTTTATGTTTGTAATTGGAGGCCGAATTTCTCTGGCGTTTTCTGTGTGAATCCGTTAAAATGCTGACGATTCCAGTATATAGTTGTAGGAACACTCTCTAATTCTGCTCAAACTCTTCAAATACGCAATTATAGTTTCCAGAAATGATAAAAAAAACTTGTAAGAAACACCTGAAATAAAAGGAAATAGGTTCTTACTACATTTCCTGTCATTTTCAATCATGGAGGTTAGCAGCGGAAAGTTCGGAAATGACCAGAAAACTGATAATATTTACAACTCTGGCTACTTTAGGAAGCATTTTCACTTAAATTTGCTTTCAAATATTAGGAATTAGGTTTATACAGCTCAAAACTTGTGTAGAAAGACTGTAAGTGAGGACTATACTGTTTATGTTTATAATTGGAGGCCGAATTTCTCTGGCGTTTTCTGTGTGAATAAGTTACAATGCTGACTATTCAAGTTTATAGTTGTAGGAACTCTCACTAATTGTGGTAAAACTCTTCAAATAAGCAATTATAGTTTTCAGAAATGATTAAAAACTTGTAAGACACACTTGAAATAAAAGAAAATAGATTCATACTACATTTTCTGCCATTTTCATTCATGGAGATTACCAGTGGAAAACTTGGAAATGACCAGAAAACTGATAATATTTACAACTCCGGTTACTTTAGGGAGCGTTTTCAGTACAATTTGCTTTCAAATGTTAGGAATTCAGGGTGATACAGCTCAAAATTTGTTTAGAAACACTGTAAGTAAGGACGATACTGTTTATGTTTATAATTGGAGGCCGAATTTCTCTGCGTTTTCTGTGTGAATCAGTTAAAATGCTGACGATTCCAGTATATAGTTGTAGGAACACTCTCTAATTCTGGACAAACTCTTCAAATACACAATTATAGTTTCCGGAAATGATTAAAAACTTGTAAGAAACACTTGAAATAAAAGGAAATAGGTTCTTACTACATTTCCTGCCATTTTCAATCATGGAGGTTACCAGTGGAAAGTTCATAAATGACCAGAATACTGATAATATTTACAACTCCGACTACTTTAGGAAGCGTTTTCACTTGGATTTACTTTCAAATATTAGGAATTAGGTTTATACAGCTCAAACCTTGTGTAGAAAGACTGTAAGTGAGGACTATACTGTTTATGTTTGTAATTGGAGGCCGAATTTCTCTGGCGTTTTCTGTGTGAATCCGTTAAAATGCTGACGATTCCAGTATATAGTTGTAGGAACACTCTCTAATTCTGCTCAAACTCTTCAAATACGCAATTATAGTTTCCAGAAATGATAAAAAACTTGAAAGAAACACCTGAAATAAAAGGAAATAGGTTCTTACTACATTTCCTGCCATTTTCAATCATGGAGGTTAGCAGCGGAAAGTTCGGAAATGACCAGAAAACTGATAATATTTACAACTCCGGCTACTTTAGGAAGCATTTTCACTTAAATTTGCTTTCAAATATTAGGAGTTAGGTTTATACAGCTCAAAACTTGTGTAGAAAGACTGTAAGTGAGGACTATACTGTTTATGTTTATAATTGGAGGCCGAATTTCTCTGCCGTTTTCTGTGTGAATAAGTTACAATGCTGACTATTCAAGTTTATAGTTGTAGGAACTCTCACTAATTGTGGTAAAACTCTTCAAATAAGCAATTATAGTTTTCAGAAATGATTAAAAACTTGTAAGACACACTTGAAATAAAAGAAAATAGATTCATACTACATTTTCTGCCATTTTCATTCATGGAGATTACCAGTGGAAAACTTGGAAATGACCAGAAAACTGATAATATTTACAACTCCGGTTACTTTAGGGAGCGTTTTCAGTAAAATTTGCTTTCAAATGTTAGGAATTCAGGGTGATACAGCTCAAAATTTGTTTAGAAACACTGTAAGTAAGGACGATACTGTTTATGTTTATAATTGGAGGCCGAATTTCTCTGCGTTTTCTGTGTGAATCAGTTAAAATGCTGACGATTCCAGTATATAGTTGTAGGAACACTCTCTAATTCTGGACAAACTCTTCAAATACACAATTATAGTTTCCGGAAATGATTAAAAACTTGTAAGAAACACTTGAAATAAAAGGAAATAGGTTCTTACTACATTTCCTGCCATTTTCAATCATGGAGGTTACCAGTGGAAAGTTCATAAATGACCAGAATACTGATAATATTTACAACTCCGACTACTTTAGGAAGCGTTTTCACTTGGATTTACTTTCAAATATTAGGAATTAGGTTTATACAGCTCAAACCTTGTGTAGAAAGACTGTAAGTGAGGACTATACTGTTTATGTTTGTAATTGGAGGCCGAATTTCTCTGGCGTTTTCTGTGTGAATCCGTTAAAATGCTGACGATTCCAGTATATAGTTGTAGGAACACTCTCTAATTCTGCTCAAACTCTTCAAATACGCAATTATAGTTTCCAGAAATGATAAAAAAACTTGTAAGAAACACCTGAAATAAAAGGAAATAGGTTCTTACTACATTTCCTGCCATTTTCAATCATGGAGGTTACCAGCGGAAAGTTCGGAAATGACCAGAAAACTGATAATATTTACAACTCCGGCTACTTTAGGAAGCATTTTCACTTAAATTTGCTTTCAAATATTAGGAATTAGGTTTATACAGCTCAAAACTTGTGTAGAAAGACTGTAAGTGAGGACTATACTGTTTATGTTTATAATTGGAGGCCGAATTTCTCTGGCGTTTTCTGTGTGAATAAGTTACAATGCTGACTGTTCAAGTTTATAGTTGTAGGAACTCTCACTAATTGTGGTAAAACTCTTCAAATAAGCAATTATAGTTTTCAGAAATGATTAAAAACTTGTAAGAAACACTTGAAATAAAAGGAAATGGATTCATACTACATTTTCTGCCATTTTCATTCATGGAGATTACCAGTGGAAAACTTGGAAATGACCAGTAAACTGATAATATTTACAACTCCGGTTACTTTAGGGAGCGTTTTCAGTACAATTTGCTTTCAAATGTTAGGAATTCAGGGTGATACAGCTCAAAATTTGTTTAGAAACACTGTAAGTAAGGACGATACTGTTTATGTTTATAATTGGAGGCCGAATTTCTCTGCGTTTTCTGTGTGAATCAGTTAAAATGCTGACGATTCCAGTATATAGTTGTAGGAACACTCTCTAATTCTGGACAAACTCTTCAAATACACAATTATAGTTTCCGGAAATGATTAAAACCTTGTAAGAAACACTTGAAATAAAAGGAAATAGGTTCTTACTACATTTCCTGCCATTTTCAATCATGGAGGTTACCAGTGGAAAGTTCATAAATGACCAGAATACTGATAATATTTACAACTCCGACTACTTTAGGAAGCGTTTTCACTTGGATTTACTTTCAAATATTATGAATTAGGTTTATACAGCTCAAACCTTGTGTAGAAAGACTGTAAGTGAGGACTATACTGTTTATGTTTGTAATTGGAGGCCGAATTTCTCTGGCGTTTTCTGTGTGAATCCGTTAAAATGCTGACGATTCCAGTATATAGTTGTAGGAACACTCTCTAATTCTGCTCAAACTCTTCAAATACGCAATTATAGTTTCCAGAAATGATAAAAAACTTGTAAGAAACACTTGAAATAAAAGGAAATAGGTTCTTACTACATTTCCTGCCATTTTCAATCATGGAGGTTACCAGCGGAAAGTTCGGAAATGACCAGAAAACTGATAATATTTACAACTCCGGCTACTTTAGGAAGCATTTCCACTTAAATTTGCTTTCAAATATTAGGAATTAGGTTTATACAGCTCAAAACTTGTGTAGAAAGACTGTAAGTGAGGACTATACTGTTTATGTTTATAATTGGAGGCCGAATTTCTCTGGCGTTTTCTGTGTGAATAAGTTACAATGCTGACTATTCAAGTTTATAGTTGTAGGAACTCTCACTAATTGTGGTAAAACTCTTCAAATAAGCAATTATAGTTTTCAGAAATGATTAAAAACTTGTAAGAAACACTTGAAATAAAAGGAAATAGATTCATACTACATTTTCTGCCATTTTCATTCATGGAGATTACCAGTGGAAAACTTGGAAATGACCAGTAAACTGATAATATTTACAACTCCGGTTACTTTAGGGAGCGTTTTCAGTACAATTTGCTTTCAAATGTTAGGAATTCAGGGTGATACAGCTCAAAATTTGTTTAGAAACACTGTAAGTAAGGACGATACTGTTTATGTTTATAATTGGAGGCCGAATTTCTCTGCGTTTTCTGTGTGAATCAGTTAAAATTCTGAAGATTCCCGTATATAGTTGTAGGAACCCTCTCTAATTCTGGACAAACTCTTCAAATACACAATTATAGTTTCCGGAAATGATTAAAAACTTGTAAGAAACACTTGAAATAAAAGGAAATAGGTTCTTACTACATTTCCTGCCATTTTCAATCATGGAGGTTACCAGTGGAAAGTTCATAAATGACCAGAATACTGATAATATTTACAACTCCGACTACTTTAGGAAGCGTTTTCACTTGGATTTACTTTCAAATATTAGGAATTAGGTTTATACAGCTCAAACCTTGTGTAGAAAGACTGTAAGTGAGGACTATACTGTTTATGTTTGTAATTGGAGGCCGAATTTCTCTGGCGTTTTCTGTGTGAATCAGTTAAAATGCTGACGATTCCAGTATATAGTTGTAGGAACACTCTCTAATTCTGCTCAAACTCTTCAAATACGCAAT
This sequence comes from Myotis daubentonii, assembly GCF_963259705.1. Classification (NCBI taxonomy): domain Eukaryota; kingdom Metazoa; phylum Chordata; class Mammalia; order Chiroptera; family Vespertilionidae; genus Myotis; species Myotis daubentonii. The sequence goes on along the minus strand of NC_081861.1, from coordinate 79,713,706 downwards.
TGTAGTTTCCAGAAATGATAAAAAACTTGTAAGAAACACTTGAAATAAAAGGAAATAGGTTCTTACTACATTTCCTGCCATTTTCAATCATGGAGGTTAGCAGCGGAAAGTTCAGAAATGACCAGAAAACTGATAATATTTACAACTCCGGCTACTTTAGGAAGCATTTCCACTTAAATTTGCTTTCAAATATTAGGAATTAGGTTTATACAGCTCAAAACTTGTGTAGAAAGACTGTAAGTGAGGACTATACTGTTTATGTTTATAATTGGAGGCCGAATTTCTCTGGCGTTTTCTGTGTGAATAAGTTACAATGCTGACTATTCAAGTTTATAGTTGTAGGAACTCTCACTAATTGTGGTAAAACTCTTCAAATAAGCAATTATAGTTTTCAGAAATGATTAAAAACTTGTAAGAAACACTTGAAATAAAAGGAAATAGATTCATACTACATTTTCTGCCATTTTCATTCATGGAGATTACCAGTGGAAAACTTGGAAATGACCAGTAAACTGATAATATTTACAACTCCGGTTACTTTAGGGAGCGTTTTCAGTACAATTTGCTTTCAAATGTTAGGAATTCAGGGTGATACAGCTCAAAATTTGTTTAGAAACACTGTAAGTAAGGACGATACTGTTTATGTTTATAATTGGAGGCCGAATTTCTCTGCGTTTTCTGTGTGAATCAGTTAAAATGCTGACGATTCCAGTATATAGTTGTAGGAACACTCTCTAATTCTGGACAAACTCTTCAAATACACAATTATAGTTTCCGGAAATGATTAAAACCTTGTAAGAAACACTTGAAATAAAAGGAAATAGGTTCTTACTACATTTCCTGCCATTTTCAATCATGGAGGTTACCAGTGGAAAGTTCATAAATGACCAGAATACTGATAATATTTACAACTCCGACTACTTTAGGAAGCGTTTTCACTTGGATTTACTTTCAAATATTATGAATTAGGTTTATACAGCTCAAACCTTGTGTAGAAAGACTGTAAGTGAGGACTATACTGTTTATGTTTGTAATTGGAGGCCGAATTTCTCTGGCGTTTTCTGTGTGAATCCGTTAAAATGCTGACGATTCCAGTATATAGTTGTAGGAACACTCTCTAATTCTGCTCAAACTCTTCAAATACGCAATTATAGTTTCCAGAAATGATAAAAAACTTGTAAGAAACACTTGAAATAAAAGGAAATAGGTTCTTACTACATTTCCTGCCATTTTCAATCATGGAGGTTACCAGCGGAAAGTTCGGAAATGACCAGAAAACTGATAATATTTACAACTCCGGCTACTTTAGGAAGCATTTCCACTTAAATTTGCTTTCAAATATTAGGAATTAGGTTTATACAGCTCAAAACTTGTGTAGAAAGACTGTAAGTGAGGACTATACTGTTTATGTTTATAATTGGAGGCCGAATTTCTCTGGCGTTTTCTGTGTGAATAAGTTACAATGCTGACTATTCAAGTTTATAGTTGTAGGAACTCTCACTAATTGTGGTAAAACTCTTCAAATAAGCAATTATAGTTTTCAGAAATGATTAAAAACTTGTAAGAAACACTTGAAATAAAAGGAAATAGATTCATACTACATTTTCTGCCATTTTCATTCATGGAGATTACCAGTGGAAAACTTGGAAATGACCAGTAAACTGATAATATTTACAACTCCGGTTACTTTAGGGAGCGTTTTCAGTACAATTTGCTTTCAAATGTTAGGAATTCAGGGTGATACAGCTCAAAATTTGTTTAGAAACACTGTAAGTAAGGACGATACTGTTTATGTTTATAATTGGAGGCCGAATTTCTCTGCGTTTTCTGTGTGAATCAGTTAAAATTCTGAAGATTCCCGTATATAGTTGTAGGAACACTCTCTAATTCTGGACAAACTCTTCAAATACACAATTATAGTTTCCGGAAATGATTAAAAACTTGTAAGAAACACTTGAAATAAAAGGAAATAGGTTCTTACTACATTTCCTGCCATTTTCAATCATGGAGGTTACCAGTGGAAAGTTCATAAATGACCAGAATACTGATAATATTTACAACTCCGACTACTTTAGGAAGCGTTTTCACTTGGATTTACTTTCAAATATTAGGAATTAGGTTTATACAGCTCAAACCTTGTGTAGAAAGACTGTAAGTGAGGACTATACTGTTTATGTTTGTAATTGGAGGCCGAATTTCTCTGGCGTTTTCTGTGTGAATCCGTTAAAATGCTGACGATTCCAGTATATAGTTGTAGGAACACTCTCTAATTCTGCTCAAACTCTTCAAATACGCAATTGTGGTTTCCAGAAATGATAAAAAACTTGTAAGAAACACTTGAAATAAAAGGAAATAGGTTCTTACTACATTTCCTGCCATTTTCAATCATGGAGGTTAGCAGCGGAAAGTTCAGAAATGACCAGAAAACTGATAATATTTACAACTCCGGCTACTTTAGGAAGCATTTTCACTTAAATTTGCTTTCAAATATTAGGAATTAGGTTTATACAGCTCAAAACTTGTGTAGAAAGACTGTAAGTGAGGACTATACTGTTTATGTTTATAATTGGAGGCCGAATTTCTCTGGCGTTTTCTGTGTGAATAAGTTACAATGCTGACTATTCAAGTTTATAGTTGTAGGAACTCTCACTAATTATGGTAAAACTCTTCAAATAAGCAATTATAGTTTTCAGAAATGATTAAAAACTTGTAAGAAACACTTGAAATAAAAGGAAATAGATTCATACTACATTTTCTGCCATTTTCATTCATGGAGATTACCAGTGGAAAACTTGGAAATGACCAGTAAACTGATAATATTTACAACTCCGGTTACTTTAGGGAGCGTTTTCAGTACAATTTGCTTTCAAATGTTAGGAATTCAGGGTGATACAGCTCAAAATTTGTTTAGAAACACTGTAAGTAAGGACGATACTGTTTATGTTTATAATTGGAGGCCGAATTTCTCTGCGTTTTCTGTGTGAATCAGTTAAAATTCTGAAGATTCCCGTATATAGTTGTAGGAACACTCTCTAATTCTGGACAAACTCTTCAAATACACAATTATAGTTTCCGGAAATGATTAAAAACTTGTAAGAAACACTTGAAATAAAAGGAAATAGGTTCTTACTACATTTCCTGCCATTTTCAATCATGGAGGTTACCAGTGGAAAGTTCATAAATGACCAGAATACTGATAATATTTACAACTCCGACTACTTTAGGAAGCGTTTTCACTTGGATTTACTTTCAAATATTAGGAATTAGGTTTATACAGCTCAAACCTTGTGTAGAAAGACTGTAAGTGAGGACTATACTGTTTATGTTTGTAATTGGAGGCCGAATTTCTCTGGCGTTTTCTGTGTGAATCCGTTAAAATGCTGACGATTCCAGTATATAGTTGTAGGAACACTCTCTAATTCTGCTCAAACTCTTCAAATACGCAATTGTGGTTTCCAGAAATGATAAAAAACTTGTAAGAAACACTTGAAATAAAAGGAAATAGGTTCTTACTACATTTCCTGCCATTTTCAATCATGGAGGTTAGCAGCGGAAAGTTCAGAAATGACCAGAAAACTGATAATATTTACAACTCCGGCTACTTTAGGAAGCATTTTCACTTAAATTTGCTTTCAAATATTAGGAATTAGGTTTATACAGCTCAAAACTTGTGTAGAAAGACTGTAAGTGAGGACTATACTGTTTATGTTTATAATTGGAGGCCGAATTTCTCTGGCGTTTTCTGTGTGAATAAGTTACAATGCTGACTATTCAAGTTTATAGTTGTAGGAACTCTCACTAATTGTGGTAAAACTCTTCAAATAAGCAATTATAGTTTTCAGAAATGATTAAAAACTTGTAAGAAACACTTGAAATAAAAGGAAATAGATTCATACTACATTTTCTGCCATTTTCATTCATGGAGATTACCAGTGGAAAACTTGGAAATGACCAGTAAACTGATAATATTTACAACTCCGGTTACTTTAGGGAGCGTTTTCAGTACAATTTGCTTTCAAATGTTAGGAATTCAGGGTGATACAGCTCAAAATTTGTTTAGAAACACTGTAAGTAAGGACGATACTGTTTATGTTTATAATTGGAGGCCGAATTTCTCTGCGTTTTCTGTGTGAATCAGTTAAAATTCTGAAGATTCCCGTATATAGTTGTAGGAACACTCTCTAATTCTGGACAAACTCTTCAAATACACAATTATAGTTTCCGGAAATGATTAAAAACTTGTAAGAAACACTTGAAATAAAAGGAAATAGGTTCTTACTACATTTCCTGCCATTTTCAATCATGGAGGTTACCAGTGGAAAGTTCATAAATGACCAGAATACTGATAATATTTACAACTCCGACTACTTTAGGAAGCGTTTTCACTTGGATTTACTTTCAAATATTAGGAATTAGGTTTATACAGCTCAAACCTTGTGTAGAAAGACTGTAAGTGAGGACTATACTGTTTATGTTTGTAATTGGAGGCCGAATTTCTCTGGCGTTTTCTGTGTGAATCCGTTAAAATGCTGACGATTCCAGTATATAGTTGTAGGAACACTGTCTAATTCTGCTCAAACTCTTCAAATACGCAATTGTGGTTTCCAGAAATGATAAAAAACTTGTAAGAAACACTTGAAATAAAAGGAAATAGGTTCTTACTACATTTCCTGCCATTTTCAATCATGGAGGTTAGCAGCGGAAAGTTCAGAAATGACCAGAAAACTGATAATATTTACAACTCCGGCTACTTTAGGAAGCATTTTCACTTAAATTTGCTTTCAAATATTAGGAATTAGGTTTATACAGCTCAAAACTTGTGTAGAAAGACTGTAAGTGAGGACTATACTGTTTATGTTTATAATTGGAGGCCGAATTTCTCTGGCGTTTTCTGTGTGAATAAGTTACAATGCTGACTATTCAAGTTTATAGTTGTAGGAACTCTCACTAATTGTGGTAAAACTCTTCAAATAAGCAATTATAGTTTTCAGAAATGATTAAAAACTTGTAAGAAACACTTGAAATAAAAGGAAATAGATTCATACTACATTTTCTGCCATTTTCATTCATGGAGATTACCAGTGGAAAACTTGGAAATGACCAGTAAACTGATAATATTTACAACTCCGGTTACTTTAGGGAGCGTTTTCAGTACAATTTGCTTTCAAATGTTAGGAATTCAGGGTGATACAGCTCAAAATTTGTTTAGAAACACTGTAAGTAAGGACGATACTGTTTATGTTTATAATTGGAGGCCGAATTTCTCTGCGTTTTCTGTGTGAATCAGTTAAAATTCTGAAGATTCCCGTATATAGTTGTAGGAACACTCTCTAATTCTGGACAAACTCTTCAAATACACAATTATAGTTTCCGGAAATGATTAAAAACTTGTAAGAAACACTTGAAATAAAAGGAAATAGGTTCTTACTACATTTCCTGCCATTTTCAATCATGGAGGTTACCAGTGGAAAGTTCATAAATGACCAGAATACTGATAATATTTACAACTCCGACTACTTTAGGAAGCGTTTTCACTTGGATTTACTTTCAAATATTAGGAATTAGGTTTATACAGCTCAAACCTTGTGTAGAAAGACTGTAAGTGAGGACTATACTGTTTATGTTTGTAATTGGAGGCCGAATTTCTCTGGCGTTTTCTGTGTGAATCCGTTAAAATGCTGACGATTCCAGTATATAGTTGTAGGAACACTCTCTAATTCTGCTCAAACTCTTCAAATACGCAATTGTAGTTTCCAGAAATGATAAAAAACTTGTAAGAAACACCTGAAATAAAAGGAAATAGGTTCTTACTACATTTCCTGCCATTTTCAATCATGGAGGTTAGCAGCGGAAAGTTCGGAAATGACCAGAAAACTGATAATATTTACAACTCCGGCTACTTTAGGAAGCATTTTCACTTAAATTTGCTTTCAAATATTAGGAATTAGGTTTATACAGCTCAAAACTTGTGTAGAAAGACTGTAAGTGAGGACTATACTGTTTATGTTTATAATTGGAGGCCGAATTTCTCTGGCGTTTTCTGTGTGAATAAGTTACAATGCTGACTATTCAAGTTTATAGTTGTAGGAACTCTCACTAATTGTGGTAAAACTCTTCAAATAAGCAATTATAGTTTTCAGAAATGATTAAAAACTTGTAAGAAACACTTGAAATAAAAGGAAATAGATTCATACTACATTTTCTGCCATTTTCATTCATGGAGATTACCAGTGGAAAACTTGGAAATGACCAGTAAACTGATAATATTTACAACCCCGGTTACTTTAGGGAGCGTTTTCAGTACAATTTGCTTTCAAATGTTAGGAATTCAGGGTGATACAGCTCAAAATTTGTTTAGAAACACTGTAAGTAAGGACGATACTGTTTATGTTTATAATTGGAGGCCGAATTTCTCTGTGTTTTCTGTGTGAATCAGTTAAAATTCTGAAGATTCCCGTATATAGTTGTAGGAACACTCTCTAATTCTGGACAAACTCTTCAAATACACAATTATAGTTTCCGGAAATGATTAAAAACTTGTAAGAAACACTCGAAATAAAAGGAAATAGGTTCTTACTACATTTCCTGCCATTTTCAATCATGGAGGTTACCAGTGGAAAGTTCATAAATGACCAGAATACTGATAATATTTACAACTCCGACTACTTTAGGAAGCGTTTTCACTTGGATTTACTTTCAAATATTAGGAATTAGGTTTATACAGCTCAAACCTTGTGTAGAAAGACTGTAAGTGAGGACTATACTGTTTATGTTTGTAATTGGAGGCCGAATTTCTCTGGCGTTTTCTGTGTGAATCCGTTAAAATGCTGACGATTCCAGTATATAGTTGTAGGAACACTCTCTAATTCTGCTCAAACTCTTCAAATACGCAATTATAGTTTCCAGAAATGATAAAAAAACTTGTAAGAAACACCTGAAATAAAACGAAATAGGTTCTTACTACATTTCCTGCCATTTTCAATCATGGAGGTTAGCAGCGGAAAGTTCGGAAATGACCAGAAAACTGATAATATTTACAACTCCGGCTACTTTAGGAAGCATTTTCACTTAAATTTGCTTTCAAATATTAGGAATTAGGTTTATACAGCTCAAAACTTGTGTAGAAAGACTGTAAGTGAGGACTATACTGTTTATGTTTATAATTGGAGGCCGAATTTCTCTGGCGTTTTCTGTGTGAATAAGTTACAATGCTGACTATTCAAGTTTATAGTTGTAGGAACTCTCACTAATTGTGGTAAAACTCTTCAAATAAGCAATTATAGTTTTCAGAAATGATTAAAAACTTGTAAGACACACTTGAAATAAAAGAAAATAGATTCATACTACATTTTCTGCCATTTTCATTCATGGAGATTACCAGTGGAAAACTTGGAAATGACCAGAAAACTGATAATATTTACAACTCCGGTTACTTTAGGGAGCGTTTTCAGTACAATTTGCTTTCAAATGTTAGGAATTCAGGGTGATACAGCTCAAAATTTGTTTAGAAACACTGTAAGTAAGGACGATACTGTTTATGTTTATAATTGGAGGCCGAATTTCTCTGCGTTTTCTGTGTGAATCAGTTAAAATGCTGACGATTCCAGTATATAGTTGTAGGAACACTCTCTAATTCTGGACAAACTCTTCAAATACACAATTATAGTTTCCGGAAATGATTAAAAACTTGTAAGAAACACTTGAAATAAAAGGAAATAGGTTCTTACTACATTTCCTGCCATTTTCAATCATGGAGGTTACCAGTGGAAAGTTCATAAATGACCAGAATACTGATAATATTTACAACTCCGACTACTTTAGGAAGCGTTTTCACTTGGATTTACTTTCAAATATTAGGAATTAGGTTTATACAGCTCAAACCTTGTGTAGAAAGACTGTAAGTGAGGACTATACTGTTTATGTTTGTAATTGGAGGCCGAATTTCTCTGGCGTTTTCTGTGTGAATCCGTTAAAATGCTGACGATTCCAGTATATAGTTGTAGGAACACTCTCTAATTCTGCTCAAACTCTTCAAATACGCAATTATAGTTTCCAGAAATGATAAAAAACTTGAAAGAAACACCTGAAATAAAAGGAAATAGGTTCTTACTACATTTCCTGCCATTTTCAATCATGGAGGTTAGCAGCAGAAAGTTCGGAAATGACCAGAAAACTGATAATATTTACAACTCCGGCTAATTTAGGAAGCATTTTCACTTAAATTTGCTTTCAAATATTAGGAATTAGGTTTATACAGCTCAAAACTTGTGTAGAAAGACTGTAAGTGAGGACTATACTGTTTATGTTTATAATTGGAGGCCGAATTTCTCTGGCGTTTTCTGTGTGAATAAGTTACAATGCTGACTGTTCAAGTTTATAGTTGTAGGAACTCTCACTAATTGTGGTAAAACTCTTCAAATAAGCAATTATAGTTTTCAGAAATGATTAAAAACTTGTAAGAAACACTTGAAATAAAAGGAAATAGATTCATACTACATTTTCTGCCATTTTCATTCATGGAGATTACCAGTGGAAAACTTGGATTGACCAGTAAACTGATAATATTTACAACTCCGGTTACTTTAGGGAGCGTTTTCAGTACAATTTGCTTTCAAATGTTAGGAATTCAGGGTGATAGAGCTCAAAATTTGTTTAGAAACACTGTAAGTAAGGACGATACTGTTTATGTTTATAATTGGAGGCCGAATTTCTCTGTGTTTTCTGTGTGAATCAGTTAAAATTCTGAAGATTCCCGTATATAGTTGTAGGAACACTCTCTAATTCTGGACAAACTCTTCAAATACACAATTATAGTTTCCGGAAATGATTAAAAACTTGTAAGAAACACTCGAAATAAAAGGAAATAGGTTCTTACTACATTTCCTGCCATTTTCAATCATGGAGGTTACCAGTGGAAAGTTCATAAATGACCAGAATACTGATAATATTTACAACTCCGACTACTTTAGGAAGCGTTTTCACTTGGATTTACTTTCAAATATTAGGAATTAGGTTTATACAGCTCAAACCTTGTGTAGAAAGACTGTAAGTGAGGACTATACTGTTTATGTTTGTAATTGGAGGCCGAATTTCTCTGGCGTTTTCTGTGTGAATCCGTTAAAATGCTGACGATTCCAGTATATAGTTGTAGGAACACTCTCTAATTTTGCTCAAACTCTTCAAATACGCAATTATAGTTTCCAGAAATGATAAAAAAACTTGTAAGAAACACCTGAAATAAAACGAAATAGGTTCTTACTACATTTCCTGCCATTTTCAATCATGGAGGTTAGCAGCGGAAAGTTCGGAAATGACCAGAAAACTGATAATATTTACAACTCCGGCTACTTTAGGAAGCATTTTCACTTAAATTTGCTTTCAAATATTAGGAATTAGGTTTATACAGCTCAAAACTTGTGTAGAAAGACTGTAAGTGAGGACTATACTGTTTATGTTTATAATTGGAGGCCGAATTTCTCTGGCGTTTTCTGTGTGAATAAGTTACAATGCTGACTATTCAAGTTTATAGTTGTAGGAACTCTCACTAATTGTGGTAAAACTCTTCAAATAAGCAATTATAGTTTTCAGAAATGATTAAAAACTTGTAAGACACACTTGAAATAAAAGAAAATAGATTCATACTACATTTTCTGCCATTTTCATTCATGGAGATTACCAGTGGAAAACTTGGAAATGACCAGAAAACTGATAATATTTACAACTCCGGTTACTTTAGGGAGCGTTTTCAGTACAATTTGCTTTCAAATGTTAGGAATTCAGGGTGATACAGCTCAAAATTTGTTTAGAAACACTGTAAGTAAGGACGATACTGTTTATGTTTATAATTGGAGGCCGAATTTCTCTGCGTTTTCTGTGTGAATCAGTTAAAATGCTGACGATTCCAGTATATAGTTGTAGGAACACTCTCTAATTCTGGACAAACTCTTCAAATACACAATTATAGTTTCCGGAAATGATTAAAAACTTGTAAGAAACACTTGAAATAAAAGGAAATAGGTTCTTACTACATTTCCTGCCATTTTCAATCATGGAGGTTACCAGTGGAAAGTTCATAAATGACCAGAATACTGATAATATTTACAACTCCGACTACTTTAGGAAGCGTTTTCACTTGGATTTACTTTCAAATATTAGGAATTAGGTTTATACAGCTCAAACCTTGTGTAGAAAGACTGTAAGTGAGGACTATACTGTTTATGTTTGTAATTGGAGGCCGAATTTCTCTGGCGTTTTCTGTGTGAATCCGTTAAAATGCTGACGATTCCAGTATATAGTTGTAGGAACACTCTCTAATTCTGCTCAAACTCTTCAAATACGCAATTATAGTTTCCAGAAATGATAAAAAACTTGAAAGAAACACCTGAAATAAAAGGAAATAGGTTCTTACTACATTTCCTGCCATTTTCAATCATGGAGGTTAGCAGCAGAAAGTTCGGAAATGACCAGAAAACTGATAATATTTACAACTCCGGCTACTTTAGGAAGCATTTTCACTTAAATTTGCTTTCAAATATTAGGAATTAGGTTTATACAGCTCAAAACTTGTGTAGAAAGACTGTAAGTGAGGACTATACTGTTTATGTTTATAATTGGAGGCCGAATTTCTCTGGCGTTTTCTGTGTGAATAAGTTACAATGCTGACTGTTCAAGTTTATAGTTGTAGGAACTCTCACTAATTGTGGTAAAACTCTTCAAATAAGCAATTATAGTTTTCAGAAATGATTAAAAACTTGTAAGAAACACTTGAAATAAAAGGAAATAGATTCATACTACATTTTCTGCCATTTTCATTCATGGAGATTACCAGTGGAAAACTTGGATTGACCAGTAAACTGATAATATTTACAACTCCGGTTACTTTAGGGAGCGTTTTCAGTACAATTGGCTTTCAAATGTTAGGAATTCAGGGTGATACAGCTCAAAATTTGTTTAGAAACACTGTAAGTAAGGACGATACTGTTTATGTTTATAATTGGAGGCCGAATTTCTCTGCGTTTTCTGTGTGAATCAGTTAAAATGCTGACGATTCCAGTATATAGTTGTAGGAACACTCTCTAATTCTGGACAAACTCTTCAATTACACAATTATAGTTTCCGGAAATGATTAAAACCTTGTAAGAAACACTTGAAATAAATGGAAATAGTTTCTTACTACATTTCCTGCCATTTTCAATCATGGAGGTTACCGGTGGAAAGTTCATAAATGACCAGAATACTGATAATATTTACAACTCCGACTACTTTAGGAAGCGTTTTCACTTGGATTTACTTTCAAATATTAGGAATTAGGTTTATACAGCTCAAACCTTGTGTAGAAAGACTGTAAGTGAGGACTATACTGTTTATGTTTGTAATTGGAGGCCGAATTTCTCTGGCGTTTTCTGTGTGAATCCGTTAAAATGCTGACGATTCCAGTATATAGTTGTAGGAACACTCTCTAATTCTGCTCAAACTCTTCAAATACGCAATTATAGTTTCCAGAAATGATAAAAAACTTGTAAGAAACACTTGAAATAAAAGGAAATAGGTTCTTACTACATTTCCTGCCATTTTCAATCATGGAGGTTACCAGCGGAAAGTTCGGAAATGACCAGAAAACTGATAATATTTACAACTCCGGCTACTTTAGGAAGCATTTCCACTGAAATTTGCTTTCAAATATTAGGAATTAGGTTTATACAGCTCAAAACTTGTGTAGAAAGACTGTAAGTGAGGACTATACTGTTTATGTTTATAATTGGAGGCCGAATTTCTCTGGCGTTTTCTGTGTGAATAAGTTACAATGCTGACTATTCAAGTTTATAGTTGTAGGAACTCTCACTAATTGTGGTAAAACTCTTCAAATAAGCAATTATAGTTTTCAGAAATGATTAAAAACTTGTAAGAAACACTTGAAATAAAAGGAAATAGATTCATACTACATTTTCTGCCATTTTCATTCATGGAGATTACCATTGGAAAACTTGGAAATGACCAGTAAACTGATAATATTTACAACTCCGGTTACTTTAGGGAGCGTTTTCAGTACAATTTGCTTTCAAATGTTAGGAATTCAGGGTGATACAGCTCAAAATTTGTTTAGAAACACTGTAAGTAAGGACGATACTGTTTATGTTTATAATTGGAGGCCGAATTTCTCTGCGTTTTCTGTGTGAATCAGTTAAAATTCTGAAGATTCCCGTATATAGTTGTAGGAACACTCTCTAATTCTGGACAAACTCTTCAAATACACAATTATAGTTTCCGGAAATGATTAAAAACTTGTAAGAAACACTTGAAATAAAAGGAAATAGGTTCTTACTACATTTCCTGCCATTTTCAATCATGGAGGTTACCAGTGGAAAGTTCAGAAATGACCAGAAAACTGATAATATTTACAACTCCGGCTACTTTAGGAAGCATTTTCACTTAAATTTGCTTTCAAATATTAGGAATTAGGTTTATACAGCTCAAACCTTGTGTAGAAAGACTGTAAGTGAGGACTATACTGTTTATGTTTATAATTGGAGGCCGAATTTCTCTGGCGTTTTCTGTGTGAATAAGTTACAATGCTGACTATTCAAGTTTATAGTTGTAGGAACTCTCACTAATTGTGGTAAAACTCTTCAAATAAGCAATTATAGTTTTCAGAAATGATTAAAAACTTGTAAGAAACACTTGAAATAAAAGGAAATAGATTCATACTACATTTTCTGCCATTTTCATTCATGGAGATTACCAGTGGAAAACTTGGAAATGACCAGTAAACTGATAATATTTACAACTCCGGTTACTTTAGGGAGCGTTTTCAGTACAATTTGCTTTCAAATGTTAGGAATTCAGGGTGATACAGCTCAAAATTTGTTTAGAAACACTGTAAGTAAGGACGATACTGTTTATGTTTATAATTGGAGGCCGAATTTCTCTGCGTTTTCTGTGTGAATCAGTTAAAATTCTGAAGATTCCCGTATATAGTTGTAGGAACACTCTCTAATTCTGGACAAACTCTTCAAATACACAATTATAGTTTCCGGAAATGATTAAAAACTTGTAAGAAACACTTGAAATAAAAGGAAATAGGTTCTTACTACATTTCCTGCCATTTTCAATCATGGAGGTTACCAGTGGAAAGTTCATAAATGACCAGAATACTGATAATATTTACAACTCCGACTACTTTAGGAAGCGTTTTCACTTGGATTTACTTTCAAATATTATGAATTAGGTTTATACAGCTCAAACCTTGTGTAGAAAGACTGTAAGTGAGGACTATACTGTTTATGTTTGTAATTGGAGGCCGAATTTCTCTGGCGTTTTCTGTGTGAATCCGTTAAAATGCTGACGATTCCAGTATATAGTTGTAGGAACACTCTCTAATTCTGCTCAAACTCTTCAAATACGCAATTGTAGTTTCCAGAAATGATAAAAAACTTGTAAGAAACACCTGAAATAAAAGGAAATAGGTTCTTACTACATTTCCTGCCATTTTCAATCATGGAGGTTAGCAGCGGAAAACTTGGAAATGACCAGTAAACTGATAATATTTACAACTCCGGTTACTTTAGGGAGCGTTTTCAGTACAATTTGCTTTCAAATGTTAGGAATTCAGGGTGATACAGCTCAAAATTTGTTTAGAAACACTGTAAGTAAGGACGATACTGTTTATGTTTATAATTGGAGGCCGAATTTCTCTGTGTTTTCTGTGTGAATCAGTTAAAATTCTGAAGATTCCCGTATATAGTTGTAGGAACACTCTCTAATTCTGGACAAACTCTTCAAATACACAATTATAGTTTCCGGAAATGATTAAAAACTTGTAAGAAACACTTGAAATAAAAGGAAATAGGTTCTTACTACATTTCCTGCCATTTTCAATCATGGAGGTTACCAGTGGAAAGTTCATAAATGACCAGAATACTGATAATATTTACAACTCCGACTACTTTAGGAAGCGTTTTCACTTGGATTTACTTTCAAATATTAGGAATTAGGTTTATACAGCTCAAACCTTGTGTAGAAAGACTGTAAGTGAGGACTATACTGTTTATGTTTGTAATTGGAGGCCGAATTTCTCTGGCGTTTTCTGTGTGAATCAGTTAAAATGCTGACGATTCCAGTATATAGTTGTAGGAACACTCTCTAATTCTGCTCAAACTCTTCAAATACGCAATTATAGTTTCCAGAAATGATAAAAAAACTTGTAAGAAACACCTGAAATAAAAGGAAATAGGTTCTTACTACATTTCCTGCCATTTTCAATCATGGAGGTTAGCAGCGGAAAGTTCGGAAATGACCAGAAAACTGATAATATTTACAACTCCGGCTACTTTAGGAAGCATTTTCACTTAAATTTGCTTTCAAATATTAGGAATTAGGTTTATACAGCTCAAAACTTGTGTAGAAAGACTGTAAGTGAGGACTATACTGTTTATGTTTATAATTGGAGGCCGAATTTCTCTGGCGTTTTCTGTGTGAATAAGTTACAATGCTGACTATTCAAGTTTATAGTTGTAGGAACTCTCACTAATTGTGGTAAAACTCTTCAAATAAGCAATTATAGTTTTCAGAAATGATTAAAAACTTGTAAGACACACTTGAAATAAAAGAAAATAGATTCATACTACATTTTCTGCCATTTTCATTCATGGAGATTACCAGTGGAAAACTTGGAAATGACCAGAAAACTGATAATATTTACAACTCCGGTTACTTTAGGGAGCGTTTTCAGTACAATTTGCTTTCAAATGTTAGGAATTCAGGGTGATACAGCTCAAAATTTGTTTAGAAACACTGTAAGTAAGGACGATACTGTTTATGTTTATAATTGGAGGCCGAATTTCTCTGCGTTTTCTGTGTGAATCAGTTAAAATGCTGACGATTCCAGTATATAGTTGTAGGAACACTCTCTAATTCTGGACAAACTCTTCAAATACACAATTATAGTTTCCGGAAATGATTAAAAACTTGTAAGAAACACTTGAAATAAAAGGAAATAGGTTCTTACTACATTTCCTGCCATTTTCAATCATGGAGGTTACCAGTGGAAAGTTCATAAATGACCAGAATACTGATAATATTTACAACTCCGACTACTTTAGGAAGCGTTTTCACTTGGATTTACTTTCAAATATTAGGAATTAGGTTTATACAGCTCAAACCTTGTGTAGAAAGACTGTAAGTGAGGACTATACTGTTTATGTTTGTAATTGGAGGCCGAATTTCTCTGGCGTTTTCTGTGTGAATCCGTTAAAATGCTGACGATTCCAGTATATAGTTGTAGGAACACTCTCTAATTCTGCTCAAACTCTTCAAATACGCAATTATAGTTTCCAGAAATGATAAAAAACTTGAAAGAAACACCTGAAATAAAAGGAAATAGGTTCTTACTACATTTCCTGCCATTTTCAATCATGGAGGTTAGCAGGGGAAAGTTCGGAAATGACCAGAAAACTGATAATATTTACAACTCCGGCTACTTTAGGAAGCATTTTCACTTAAATTTGCTTTCAAATATTAGGAATTAGGTTTATACAGCTCAAAACTTGTGTAGAAAGACTGTAAGTGAGGACTATACTGTTTATGTTTATAATTGGAGGCCGAATTTCTCTGGCGTTTTCTGTGTGAATAAGTTACAATGCTGACTGTTCAAGTTTATAGTTGTAGGAACTCTCACTAATTGTGGTAAAACTCTTCAAATAAGCAATTATAGTTTTCAGAAATGATTAAAAACTTGTAAGAAACACTTGAAATAAAAGGAAATAGATTCATACTACATTTTCTGCCATTTTCATTCATGGAGATTACCAGTGGAAAACTTGGAAATGACCAGTAAACTGATAATATTTACAACTCCGGTTACTTTAGGGAGCGTTTTCAGTACAATTTGCGTTCAAATGTTAGGAATTCAGGGTGATACAGCTCAAAATTTGTTTAGAAACACTGTAAGTAAGGATGATACTGTTTATGTTTATAATTGGAGGCCGAATTTCTCTGTGTTTTCTGTGTGAATCAGTTAAAATTCTGAAGATTCCCGTATATAGTTGTAGGAACACTCTCTAATTCTGGACAAACTCTTCAAATACACAATTATAGTTTCCGGAAATGATTAAAAACTTGTAAGAAACACTTGAAATAAAAGGAAATAGGTTCTTACTACATTTCCTGCCATTTTCAATCATGGAGGTTACCAGTGGAAAGTTCATAAATGACCAGAATACTGATAATATTTACAACTCCGACTACTTTAGGAAGCGTTTTCACTTGGATTTACTTTCAAATATTAGGAATTAGGTTTATACAGCTCAAACCTTGTGTAGAAAGACTGTAAGTGAGGACTATACTGTTTATGTTTGTAATTGGAGGCCGAATTTCTCTGGCGTTTTCTGTGTGAATCAGTTAAAATGCTGACGATTCCAGTATATAGTTGTAGGAACACTCTCTAATTCTGGACAAACTCTTCAAATACACAATTATAGTTTCCGGAAATGATTAAAACCTTGTAAGAAACACTTGAAATAAAAGGAAATAGGTTCTTACTACATTTCCTGCCATTTTCAATCATGGAGGTTACCAGTGGAAAGTTCATAAATGACCAGAATACTGATAATATTTACAACTCCGACTACTTTAGGAAGCGTTTTCACTTGGATTTACTTTCAAATATTAGGAATTAGGTTTATACAGCTCAAACCTTGTGTAGAAAGACTGTAAGTGAGGACTATACTGTTTATGTTTATAATTGGAGGCCGAATTTCTCTGGCGTTTTCTGTGTGAATAAGTTACAATGCTGACTATTCAAGTTTATAGTTGTAGGAACTCTCACTAATTGTGGTAAAACTCTTCAAATAAGCAATTATAGTTTTCAGAAATGATTAAAAACTTGTAAGACACACTTGAAATAAAAGAAAATAGATTCATACTACATTTTCTGCCATTTTCATTCATGGAGATTACCAGTGGAAAACTTGGAAATGACCAGAAAACTGATAATATTTACAACTCCGGTTACTTTAGGGAGCGTTTTCAGTACAATTTGCTTTCAAATGTTAGGAATTCAGGGTGATACAGCTCAAAATTTGTTTAGAAACACTGTAAGTAAGGACGATACTGTTTATGTTTATAATTGGAGGCCGAATTTCTCTGCGTTTTCTGTGTGAATCAGTTAAAATGCTGACGATTCCAGTATATAGTTGTAGGAACACTCTCTAATTCTGGACAAACTCTTCAAATACACAATTATAGTTTCCGGAAATGATTAAAAACTTGTAAGAAACACTTGAAATAAAAGGAAATAGGTTCTTACTACATTTCCTGCCATTTTCAATCATGGAGGTTACCAGTGGAAAGTTCATAAATGACCAGAATACTGATAATATTTACAACTCCGACTACTTTAGGAAGCGTTTTCACTTGGATTTACTTTCAAATATTAGGAATTAGGTTTATACAGCTCAAACCTTGTGTAGAAAGACTGTAAGTGAGGACTATACTGTTTATGTTTGTAATTGGAGGCCGAATTTCTCTGGCGTTTTCTGTGTGAATCCGTTAAAATGCTGACGATTCCAGTATATAGTTGTAGGAACACTCTCTAATTCTGCTCAAACTCTTCAAATACGCAATTATAGTTTCCAGAAATGATAAAAAACTTGAAAGAAACACCTGAAATAAAAGGAAATAGGTTCTTACTACATTTCCTGCCATTTTCAATCATGGAGGTTAGCAGGGGAAAGTTCGGAAATGACCAGAAAACTGATAATATTTACAACTCCGGCTACTTTAGGAAGCATTTTCACTTAAATTTGCTTTCAAATATTAGGAATTAGGTTTATACAGCTCAAAACTTGTGTAGAAAGACTGTAAGTGAGGACTATACTGTTTATGTTTATAATTGGAGGCCGAATTTCTCTGGCGTTTTCTGTGTGAATAAGTTACAATGCTGACTGTTCAAGTTTATAGTTGTAGGAACTCTCACTAATTGTGGTAAAACTCTTCAAATAAGCAATTATAGTTTTCAGAAATGATTAAAAACTTGTAAGAAACACTTGAAATAAAAGGAAATAGATTCATACTACATTTTCTGCCATTTTCATTCATGGAGATTACCAGTGGAAAACTTGGAAATGACCAGTAAACTGATAATATTTACAACTCCGGTTACTTTAGGGAGCGTTTTCAGTACAATTTGCGTTCAAATGTTAGGAATTCAGGGTGATACAGCTCAAAATTTGTTTAGAAACACTGTAAGTAAGGATGATACTGTTTATGTTTATAATTGGAGGCCGAATTTCTCTGTGTTTTCTGTGTGAATGAGTTAAAATTCTGAAGATTCCCGTATATAGTTGTAGGAACACTCTCTAATTCTGGACAAACTCTTCAAATACACAATTATAGTTTCCGGAAATGATTAAAAACTTGTAAGAAACACTTGAAATAAAAGGAAATAGGTTCTTACTACATTTCCTGCCATTTTCAATCATGGAGGTTACCAGTGGAAAGTTCATAAATGACCAGAATACTGATAATATTTACAACTCCGACTACTTTAGGAAGCGTTTTCACTTGGATTTACTTTCAAATATTAGGAATTAGGTTTATACAGCTCAAACCTTGTGTAGAAAGACTGTAAGTGAGGACTATACTGTTTATGTTTGTAATTGGAGGCCGAATTTCTCTGGCGTTTTCTGTGTGAATCAGTTAAAATGCTGACGATTCCAGTATATAGTTGTAGGAACACTCTCTAATTCTGGACAAACTCTTCAAATACACAATTATAGTTTCCGGAAATGATTAAAAACTTGTAAGAAACACTTGAAATAAAAGGAAATAGGTTCTTACTACATTTCCTGCCATTTTCAATCATGGAGGTTACCAGTGGAAAGTTCATAAATGACCAGAATACTGATAATATTTACAACTCCGACTACTTTAGGAAGCGTTTTCACTTGGATTTACTTTCAAATATTAGGAATTAGGTTTATACAGCTCAAACCTTGTGTAGAAAGAGTGTAAGTGAGGACTATACTGTTTATGTTTGTAATTGGAGGCCGAATTTCTCTGGCGTTTTCTGTGTGAATCCGTTAAAATGCTGACGATTCCAGTATATAGTTGTAGGAACACTCTCTAATTCTGCTCAAACTCTTCAAATACGCAATTATAGTTTCCAGAAATGATAAAAAACTTGTAAGAAACACTTGAAATAAAAGGAAATAGGTTCTTACTACATTTCCTGCCATGTTCAATCATGGAGGTTACCAGCGGAAAGTTCGGAAATGACCAGAAAACTGATAATATTTACAACTCCGGCTACTTTAGGAAGCATTTCCACTTAAATTTGCTTTCAAATATTAGGAATTAGGTTTATACAGCTCAAAACTTGTGTAGAAAGACTGTAAGTGAGGACTATACTGTTTATGTTTATAATTGGAGGCCGAATTTCTCTGGCGTTTTCTGTGTGAATAAGTTACAATGCTGACTGTTCAAGTTTATAGTTGTAGGAACTCTCACTAATTGTGGTAAAACTCTTCAAATAAGCAATTATAGTTTTCAGAAATGATTAAAAACATGTAAGAAACACTTGAAATAAAAGGAAATAGATTCATACTACATTTTCTGCCATTTTCATTCATGGAGATTACCAGTGGAAAACTTGGAAATGACCAGTAAACTGATAATATTTACAACTCCGGTTACTTTAGGGAGCGTTTTCAGTACAATTTGCTTTCAAATGTTAGGAATTCAGGGTGATACAGCTCAAAATTTGTTTAGAAACACTGTAAGTAAGGATGATACTGTTTATGTTTATAATTGGAGGCCGAATTTCTCTGCGTTTTCTGTGTGAATCAGTTAAAATTCTGAAGACTCCCGTATATAGTTGTAGGAACACTCTCTAATTCTGGACAAACTCTTCAAATACACAATTATAGTTTCCGGAAATGATTAAATACTTGTAAGAAACACTTGAAATAAAAGGAAATAGGTTCTTACTACATTTCCTGCCATTTTCAATCATGGAGGTTACCAGTGGAAAGTTCATAAATGACCAGAATACTGATAATATTTACAACTCCGACTACTTTAGGAAGCGTTTTCACTTGGATTTACTTTCAAATATTAGGAATTAGGTTTATACAGCTCAAACCTTGTGTAGAAAGACTGTAAGTGAGGACTATACTGTTTATGTTTGTAATTGGAGGCCGAATTTCTCTGGCGTTTTCTGTGTGAATCCGTTAAAATGCTGACAATTCCAGTATATAGTTGTAGGAACACTCTCTAATTCTGCTCAAACTCTTCAAATACGCAATTATAGTTTCCAGAAATGATAAAAAAACTTCTAAGAAACACCTGAAATAAAAGGAAATAGGTTCTTACTACATTTCCTGCCATTTTCAATCATGGAGGTTAGCAGGGGAAAGTTCGGAAATGACCAGAAAACTGATAATATTTACAACTCCGGCTACTTTAGGAAGCATTTTCACTTAAATTTGCTTTCAAATATTAGGAATTAGGTTTATACAGCTCAAAACTTGTGTAGAAAGACTGTAAGTGAGGACTATACTGTTTATGTTTATAATTGGAGGCCGAATTTCTCTGGCGTTTTCTGTGTGAATAAGTTACAATGCTGACTGTTCAAGTTTATAGTTGTAGGAACTCTCACTAATTGTGGTAAAACTCTTCAAATAAGCAATTATAGTTTTCAGAAATGATTAAAAACTTGTAAGAAACACTTGAAGTAAAAGGAAATAGGTTCTTAGTACATTTCCTGCCATTTTCAATCACGTAGGTTACCAGTGGAAAGCTTCAAAATGACCAGAATACTGATAATATTTAACACTCCGGTTACTTTCGCGACTCTTTTCACTTCAATTTGCTTTCAAATATTAGTAATTAGGTTTATACAGCTCAAAACTTGTGTAGAAAGACTGTATGTGAGGACTATTCTGTTTATGTTTACAATTGGAGGCCGAATTTCTCTGGCTTTTTCTTTGTGAATCAATTAAAAAGCAGATGAATCCAGTATATAGTTGTAGGAACACTCACTAATTGTGGTAAAACTCTTCATGTACGCAATTATAGTTTCCCGAAATGATTAAAAACTTGTAAGATACACTTGAAATAAAGGAAATAGATTCTTACTACATTTCCTGCCATTTTCACTCATGGAGGTTACCATGGACAGGACTATGGTAGGGGTAGAATGGGCACAGAAATTGAAGAGACTGTTTTGGCGCTGACGTTCTTAGGATTTGGGCTCTAGGGGAGAAGGAAGCTTCTGGTTAAGAGGGTCTGAAGAGAGCACAGCTGCAACCTCTTGCAAAGGGAACTGGCCGGCCAGCTGTGAATTAAAGTGCTGGCAGTCATGGTAGTGGAGTTTCAGTGGAGTGCATAGAGGAAGGCGGGCAGTTCGACCATACAGAGGGCACTGAGTGGGGTACGGGTTACAAAGGCAGGCCTGTAAGGGAAGGGGAGAGAGAGAGCAGGAGAGGTGGCCTGGGTGGGCTTGAGAGAGGTCTCAGCAGTTGAGTCTAAAAGCCAAAACCTCCCAGGGGCAGAACGGAAGAGGAAGGACAGAAGGAATGTAGAACCTACAGATGCGTGTGTGTACCTACTGGGAAAGCAGGCAGGGGCAGCAGGGAACTTGAGATTCCAGCTCCAGCAGTGGCTATGGTGTTAGCGGCTGAGGCGGTGCACTGAAGGACCAACTTCGCTGTGGCATGAGGGGCCACAGAGGCCGCAGCGGCATCCAGGGTCATGGGGTTTTAAAAGGTGGTTTGAGTTTCTGATGCCCTGGGGCTGGCAGAAGAGGGGAGGCGGGATCAGGAGGCGGGGTCAGGAGGCAGTGGAGAAGGCCTGGCTGGAGAAGGGTCCGGGAGGGAGGAGGAGAGAGGGTGGACAGACAGGAGCAAGAAGCCTGCAGGAGCGCTGGAGACTTTCCCTGGGGGCATTTGCAGTGGTCTCTGGTGAAGGGGAGTGGGAGAACGCAGAGAGAATGATGATGATTACAGCACTGGGGCCGCCACCCACACACAGCAAACGAACCCACCCCCACACACACTGCACACACCTGGGGCTCAGCAGTGCAGGGACAGCCTGGAGGGAGGAGGAAGGGCAGAGCCAGGAGAGATGGCAGAAGGAACTTTGGGGGAGGGACAGGGAAAGCAGAGAGATGGAGAGAGGCTGAGAGAGAGACTGAGAGAGAGAGCCTTGGGCAAATTTGCCAGTTCGCTGGCAGAAATTACTGAGATCGGTGTGATGGTAAAGTCAGGGTCCCGTTTTCATACTGAGGCCATGCTACCTTACAGAAAAAGGACGCAGGTCCTGGACAGGCCCCGTGTTTAGCCAGATCGGTGAGCCGGCACCCTAGAGGTGTGCTCAGGTCAGATTTGGAAATTGGTTTTCCCCTGTGCTTGATGCCCTTGTCCTGTAGTGGGACTAAAGGCTGGCGTCCCAGCGGTTTAACCCAGGCTATGGATGGACAGAGGAACCATGGGCGGGGTAGAGGCGTCCCTGCTACCCACTCCCCCAGGTCTGGAGGAGCCTTCCTGGAAGTGTCCAGAGAGGCAATCTCTGACATGGCCAGGGTTTGCAGACAGAGATGGCGGCAGGCGGGCGGGCGGCCACATGGGACCTGCATGGGGGCAGGACTTGACTCAACGCTGATGTTGCCAAACTGGGAAAAGTTGCTGAGCTGAAGAGATGAGGTCCTGTTGGGTCCAGAGCCAAGAGGAGGGAGAGGCGGGTACCCAGAGCCATGGAGGGATGGCCAAATGGAGTGCTCCTGCCACCCGGGTTTCAAGGCACCAAATGTTAGGTTAGGTGGCTCAGGAGGCGGCGCAAGAAATAGAGTCCAGTGAATCAGAAAAGAAAGGAAAGGAAAAGGTTTATTTCTGTGTCCCCGGGAGACCCATGTACCCCAAAGGCAGGGCACTTGGATTCAAACCAAAAAGGAGGGGGGCGCTCTTTTTATACTGCTGTTGAGTGAGGGGCTGGGACATGAACTGAGGCATTCAGGTGAGAAAGCCTCAGCCGCAGGGGTCAGCCAGGTATTCAGGAATGAGCCAGTATCTGTGTGGGGGTCATTGTAGATTCAGGGAGAAGCCTGTATCTGTGTCTGGCACGAAGATCTGTGAGAAATTCCAGGGGAAGTCCATTGTCTCATCACATGTATCCGATCCTGGGCTCTCTCCGACCTAACACCTTTCAATAGTTTAACAATATTCAATAGTCTACCATGTAAAAAGAAAATAAAATTAATTATTATATACTGCCAGAACTAACACAACACCGTGTTCCTCATGACTGCGACCACCACCATCCATCCCACCCCCTCCCCAATACAAACATAAATTCACTTTTTGACTTGCAGTTTCTTCATCCATCCTTGTGTTTGGAGTCTTATTCCTTATCTCTACAAGTCTACAATATCGTCTTAATAAGTTTCGCTATCTTGAGGCAACAAACACTACTCAAAGTGTCCTGGCCTCTATATATACTCTTTAGGTTAATGAGGAGCCACTCACTTCAGCTCTGATTGCCCAAAATCCGTGGTTGCCATGGTGTGGCTTGTCATCACAAAGTATCAGCTTGACCATCCAGGAGGGGCGAGGGTGGAAGAGGATGCAGAAATCTCAGACACTCTGGATATAGAACAGAGACCTTCCTCTTAACTCCTAAAATTATTCCCAAACTGTCCTTTCTCTCTCTCTCAATTCTTCTAGTTCCATTATAGTCCAGCATATGGCAAGGAGGTGGTGTATCCTTTAAGACAATTCCCATACTCCCCCGTCATTTCAGTGGTCCATTCCACTAAGTTCAGATATTAACGTTTCCCAGGATTTTGAGTGTTGTTTTAATGGATGTTTTATTTTAGAATAGTTCCAGATTTACAGAAAAATTTTGAAGATAATAACCATGTACACCATACCCAATTTCCCTTATTACTAATATCTTACTTATATATGGGGCAAATATAACATGAAGTGAGTCATCAGTGAAACAGTTAGAGTGAAACCTCACTTCTCTAGTATTTCCAATATCCAGCAATGCTCTTCTAGACCAAGTTGTTAAGGGAAAAACTGGACCAGTTGCGGCATAGAACTTCAGACCTTGAGCTGACCATCCTTTCAATAGTTTAACAATATTGAATAGTATACCATGTAAAAAGGAAATCAAATTCATTATTATACACTGCCAGCACTAACACAACACCCTGTTCCTCATGACTGCGACCACCACCATCCATCCCACATCCCTCCCAAATACAAAAATAAATTCACTTTTGGACTTGCAGTTTCTTCATCCATCCTTGTGTTTGGGGTGTTATTACTTATCTCTACTACTCTACAATATCGTCTTATTAAGTTTCGGTATCTTAGGTCAACAGACACTACTCAAAGGGTCCTGGCCTCTATATATACTCCTTAGTTTAACGAGGAGCCACCCACCTCAGCTCTTGTTGTGCAAAATCAGTGGTTGCCGTGGTGTGGCTTGACATCACAAATCCTCAGCTTGACCATCCAGGAAGTGCGGGGGTGGCAGAGTATGCAGAAATCTCAGACTCTCTGGTTATAAAAGAGACACCTTCCTCTTAACTCTTAAAATTTTTCCCAAACTAACCTCTTTCTCTCTCTCTCTCATTTCTTCTAATTCCATTATAGTCCATGATATGGCAGGGAGGTGCTGTTTCCTCTTAGACAATTGCCATACTCCCCAGTCAGTTCAGTGGTCCATTCCTCTATGTTCAGATATGTATATTTCCTAAGATTTTGAGTGTTTTTTTAATGGATGTTTTATTTTAGAATAGTTCGGGATTTACAGAAAAATTGTGAAGATAATAACTATCAACACCATACCCAATTTCACTTATTACTAATATCTTACTTATGTATGGGGCGAATGTAACATGAAGCGAATCATCAGTGAAACCTCACTTCTCTAGTATCTCGAATATCCAGCAATGCTGTTGTAGACCAAGTTGTTAAGGGAAAAACTGGACCAGTTGCGGCATAAAACTTCAGATCTTGAGCTGACCATCCCCACAATAGTTTAACAGTATTCAATAGTCTACCATGTAAAAAGGAAATCAAATTCATTATTTTACACTGCCGGCACTAACACCACACTCTGTTCCTCATGACTGCAACCACCACCATCCATCCCACCCCACCAATCCAAACCTAAATTAAACATCAGCTTTTTTTTTCCTTGCTGGTATGAGAAAATGTTGAGAAAAAAATGCCCATTCAGACTTCTCCTTGTCCATATGCTAAGTGTCTGGCTCAGTATGGAATGGCTTGTCTGGTGCCCTAACTAAAGAAATCTACATTACTCTCTTCTCACCTGCGTGCCCCCTCCTTAGATCCCTCCCCATCGGTGCAACAGAGTCAAACCTCACTTCTCTAGCATCTCCAATATCCAACAATGCTGTTCTTTATATGCTGTTAAACGAAAAACTGTACCAGTTTTGGCATAAAACTTCACATCTTGAGCTGCCCATCCTTTCAATAGTTTAACAATATTCAATAGACTGCCATGTAAAAAGGAAATCAAATTCTTTATTATACACTGCCAGCACTAACACAACACCCTGCTCCTCATGACTGCGACCACCACCATCCATCCCACCCCCCCAAATACAAACATAAATTCACATTTAGACTTGCTGTTTCTTCATCCATCCTTGTGTTTGGAGTCTTATTCCTTATCTCTAATAGTCTACAATATCATCTTATTAAGTTTCGCTATCTTGAGGCAATATACAGTACTCAAATGGTCCTGGCCTATATATATACTCTTTAGGTTAATGAGGAGCCAGTCACTTCAGCTCTGCTTACCCAAAATCAGTGGTTGCCATGGTGTGGCTTGTCATCACAAAGTATCAGCTTGACCATCCAGGAGGGGTGAGGGTGGAAGAGGATGCAGAAATCTTAGACACTCTGGTCATAAAACAGAGACCTTCCTCTTAATTACTAAAATTTTTCCCAAACTGACCTCTCTCTCTCTCTCATTTCCTCTACTTCCATTATAGTCCAGCATATGGCAGGGAGGTGGTGTTTCCTCTAAGACTATTGCCATTTTCCCCCATCATTTCAGGGGTCCACTCCACTATGTTCAGAAATTAAAGTTTCCTAGGTTTTTGAGTGCTGTTTTACTGGATGTTTTATTTTAGAATAGTTCTGGATTTACAGAAAAATTTTGAAGATAATAACCATGTACACCATACCCAATTTCCCTTATTACTAATATCTTACTTATGTATGGGGCAAATGTAATAAGAAGTGAATCATCAGTGAAACAGAGTGAACCCTCACTTCTCTACTATCTCCCATATCCAGCAATGCTGTTCTAGAGCAAGTTCTTAAAGGAAAAATTTCAGATCTCGAGCTGACCATCCTTTCAATGGTTTAACAGTATTCAATAGTCTGCCATGTTAAAAGGAAATCAAATTCTTTATTATACACTGCCAACACTAACACAACACCATGTTCCTCATGACTGCGACCACCACAATCCATCCCTCCCCCCCAATCCATACCTAAATTCAACATCAGCTTCTTTTTTCCTTGCCAGTATGAGAAAACGTTGAGAAAAAAATCCCCATATAGACTTCTCCTTGTCCATATGCTAAGTTTCTGGCTCAGTATGGAATGGCTTGTCTGGTGCCCCAACAAAGGAAATCTACATTACTCCCTTCTCCCATGTGTGCCCCCCTCCTAAGAACCCTCCCCATCAGTGCAACAGAGTCAATCCTCACTTCTCTAGTATCTCCAATATCCAACAATGCTGTTCCTGACCATGATGTTAAAGGAAAAACTGTACCAGTTGTGGCATAAAACTTCAGATCTTGAGCTGACCATCCTTTCAATAGTTTAACAGTATTCAATAGTCTGCCATGTAAAAAGGAAATCAAATTCTTTATTATAATCTTCCAGCACTAACACAATACACTCTTCCTCATGACTGCGACCACGACCATCAATTCCACCCTTCCCCAAATACAAACTCAATTCACTTTTGGACTTGCCGTTTCTTCATTCATCCTTGTGTTTGGAGTCTTATTCCTTATCTCTACTAGTCTACACTATTGTCTTATTAAGTTTCGCTATCTTCAGGCAACAGACATTACTCAAAGTGTCCTGTCCTCTATATATACTCTAGGTTAACGAGGAGCCACTCACTTCAGCTCTGATTGCCCAGAATCAGTGGTTGCCATGGTGTGTATTGACATCACAAAGCCTCAGCTTGACCATCCAGGAGGTGCCGGGGTGGCAGAAGATGCAGAAATCTCAGACACTCTGGTTATAGAACAGAGACCTTCCTCTTAACTCCTAAAATGTTTGTCAAATTGTCCTCTCTCTCTCTCATTTCCTCTAGTGCCATTATAGTCCTGCATATGGCAGGGACGTGGTGTTTCCTCAAAGACAATTTGCCGGGGGCCGGTCCATGCTTGCTGTTTCAAGGGACCTGGCATACATGGCATACTGTTCTTAATATGTTTGCTCACTTTCTTGGCGCTGTGTTTTAACCAAGGTCACCTCTCAGAGAAAGGTTGTTTCCCCAGGTAGGGATTTTCCCCTGAAGTTAGGGAGGGAATAAAACCTCTCAACTAAGTGCCAGGAGGGTAATTAATCACTTTAACTAGGAACAATCATGCTTAAGCTACATAATCTTTACTCCCTGGAATGGAGATAAGAAACGCCCTAACCTTTGGAGTAGAGATTGATAGGATTGAATCAACTGGTATAAATACAGATGTAACAAGACAGCAAGAGACAGAATTTAGAACACAGAACTTAGGAGACAGGACTTAGAAGACAGGACCAAGAGAGACAGAACCTAGGCACAGAACCTACACAGAACGTTCTCTAGAGACAGAAGGACTTCGCTGGAGAGAACATGGCAAAAGATCCTGGACTGAACCTGACTACGGAAATATGGCAAGAGAACCTGACTAGAACCTGGTGACCGAACCTGGCTAGAGATCTCAGACAGAACCTGGCTGGAGAACCTAGCGAGGGAACATGGCTACAGAACATGACTGGAGATCCTAAG
The DNA here is from genome assembly GCF_963259705.1 of Myotis daubentonii. Lineage (NCBI taxonomy): Eukaryota > Metazoa > Chordata > Mammalia > Chiroptera > Vespertilionidae > Myotis > Myotis daubentonii. Next base: position 79,685,659 of record NC_081861.1, on the reverse strand, counting down.
CAGAACCTCTCTGGAGATCCAGACCAGAACTTGGCTGGAGATCCTGACAAGAGAACCCGGCTATGATGATCACCTGAACACTGTCTCTGTGTCCTTCCTTCTTCGACGACTCCATCCACACCTTTGGGGACCCCTGGACGTGCTAGGGTTGGACCCCGGCAACAATTGCCATACTTCCTCATCATTTCAGTGGTCCATTCCAATAAGTTCAGATATTAACGTTAAATAGGATTTTGAGTGTTTTTTTTAATGGAGGTTTTATTTTAGAATAGTTCCAGATTTACTGAAAAATTGTGAAGATAATAAATATCTACCCCATATCCAATTTCACTTATTACTAATATCTTATTTATGTATGGGGCGAATGTAACAGGAAGCGAATCATCAGTAAAACAGAGTGAAGCCTCACTTCTCTAGTATCTCGAATATCCAGCAATGCTGTTGTAGACCAAGTTGTTAAAGGAAAAACTGGACCAGTTGCGGCATAAAACTTCAGATCTTGAGCTGACCATCCCCACAATAGTTTAACAGTATTCAATAGTCTACCATGTAAAAAGGAAATCAAATTCATTATTTTAAACTGCCGGCACTAACACCACACTCTGTTCCTCATGACTGCAACCACCACCATCCATCCCACCCCACCAATCCAAACCTAAATTAAACATCAGCTTCTTTTTTCCTTGCTGGTATGAGAAAATGTTGAGAAAAAAATGCCCATTCAGACTTCTCCTTGTCCATATGCTAAGTGTCTGGCTCAGTATGGAATGGCTTGTCTGGTGCCCTAACTAAAGAAATCTACATTACTCCCTTCTCACCTCCGTGCCCCATCCTTAGATCCCTCCCCATCAGTGCAACAGAGTCAAACCTCACTTCTCTAGCATCTCCAATATCCAACAATGCTGTTCTTTATATGCTGTTAAACGAAAAACTGTACCAGCTTTGGCATAAAACTTCACATCTTGAGCTGTCCATCCTTTCAATAGTTTAACAATATTCAATAGTCTGCCATGTAAAAAGGAAACCAAATTCTTTATTATACACTGCCAGCACTACCACAACACCCTGTTCCTCATGACTGTGACCACCACCATCCATCCCACCCACCCCCAAATACATAAATTCACATTTGGACTTGCTGTTTCTTCATCCATCCTTGTGTTTGGAGTCTTATTCCTTATCTCTAATAGTCTACAATATCATCTTAAGTTTCGCTATCTTGAGGCAATATACAGTACTCAAATGGTCCTGGCCTATATATATACTCTTTAGGTTAATGAGGAGCCAGTCACTTCAGCTCTGCTTACCCAAAATCAGTGGTTGCCATGGTGTGGCTTGTCATCACAAAGTATCAGCTTGACCATCCAGGAGGGGCGAGGGTGGAAGAGGATGCAGAAATCTCAGACACTCTGGTCATAAAACAGAGACCTTCCTCTTAATTACTAAATTTTTTTCCAAACTGACCTCTCTCTCTCTCTCATTTCCTCTACTTCCATTACAGTCCAGCATATGGCAGGGAGGTGGTGTTTCCTCTAAGACTATTGCCATTTTCCCCCATCATTTCAGGGGTCCACTCCACTATGTTCAGAAATTAAAGTTTCCTAGGTTTTTGAGTGCTGTTTTCCTGGATGTTTTATTTTAGAATAGTTCCGGATTTACAGAAAAATTTTGAAGATAATAACCATGTACACAATACCCAATTTCCCTTATTACTAATATCTTACTTATGTATGGGGCAAATGTAATAAGAAGTGAATCATCAGTGAAACCAAGTGAAACCTCACTTCTCTAGTATCTCCAATATCCAGCAATGCTGTTCTAGACCAAGTTCTTAAAGGAAAAACTGGAACAGTTGCGGCATAAAATTTCAGATCTCGAGCTGAACATCCTTTCAATAGTTTAACAGTATTCAATAGTCTGCTATGTAAAAAGGAAATCAAATTCATTATTATACACTGCGAGCACCAAAACAGCACCCTCTTCCTCATGACTGTGACCACCACCATCCATCCCACACCTCCAATCCAAACCTAAATTAAACATCAACTTCTTTTTTCCTTGCCAGTCTGAGAAAGTGTTGAGAAAAAAATCAAATCCCCATTTGGACTTCTCCTTGTCCTTATGCTAAGTGTCTAGCTCAGTATGCAATGGCTTGTCTCCTGCCCCAACTAAATAAATCTACATTAATCCCTTCTCACATGCCTGCCCCCTCCTTAGATCCCTCCCCTTCAGTGTAAAAGAGTCAAACCTCACTTCTCTAGTATCTTCAATACCCAACAATGCTGTTCTAGACAATGATGTCAAAGGAAAAACTGTACCAGTTTTGGCATAAAACTTCACATCTTCAGCTGCCCATCCTTTCAATAGTTTAACAATATTCAATAGTCTTCCATTTAAAAAGGAAATCAAATTCTTTATTATACACTGCCAGCACTAACACAACACCCTGTTCCTCATGACGGTGACTACCACCATCCATCCCACCCTCACCCCCAATACAAACATAAATACACTTTTGGACTTTCACTTTCTTCATCCATCCTTGTGTTTGGAGTCTTATTCCTTATCTCTAATAGTCTACAATATCGTCTTATTAAGTTTCGCTATCTTGAGGCAACCTACAGTACTCAAAGGGTCCTGGGCTCTATTTATACTCTTTAGTTTAATGAGGAGCCACACACTTCATCTCTGGTTGCCCAAAATCAGTGGTTGCCATGGTGTGGCTTGACATCACAAAGCCTCAGCTTGACCATCCAGGAGGGTCGGGAGTGGCAGAGGATGCAGAAATCTCAGACACTCTGGTTATAGAAGAGAGACCTTGCTCTTAACTCTTAAAATTTTTCCCAAACTGACCACTCTCTCTCTTTCCTTTCCTCTAGTTCCATTGTAGTCCAGCATATGGCAGGGAGGTGGTGTTATCTCTAAGACAATTCCCATACTCCCCTGTCATTTCAGTGGTCCATTCCAGTATATTCAGTTGCTACCATTTCTTAAGTTTTTGAGCTTTGTTTTAATAGATGATTTATTTTAGAATAGTTCCAGATTTACAGAAAAATTGTGAAGATAATACCCATGTACCCCATACCCAATTTCCCTTATTACTATTTCCTCACTTTTGAAGCGGGCTAATGTAACATGAAGTGAATCATTAGTGAAACAGTTAGAGTGAAACCTCACTTCTCTAGTATCTCCAATATCCAGCAGTGCTGTTCTAGACAAAGTTGTTAAAGGAAAAACTGAACCAGTTGTGGCATAAATATTCTTGTCTTGAGCTGACCATACTTGCAATAGTTTAACTATATTCAATAGTCTACCATTTAAAAAGGAAATCAAATTTATTATTATACACTGCAAGCACTAATATGACACCCTGCTCCTCATGACTGCAACCACCACTGTGGGAAACTGTTTATTGCCTTCACTATCTGATAAGCATAGTCAGAGAACTTCCCCAAACCCCCAAATGCTGGGTGCCTTTGAAGCCCTAGCAAAGCATGGAGCTAGGCTCCACCTCTGTTTGTCCAGACAGTGGTAGCTGAAACTACTCCCCCATTTATTATTATGTAAATCCTTGCTGATGGGCTAGTCTGCCTGTTAATGGGGGGTCACCTGCCTCAGGCTACTCCAGATCAATAAAAGATTGGAGCAGCCTGAGCATGGGTGGAAGTCCCCCTCCTTGAGTTAGACTTGCCCACCTGGACCTCCAATATTGCAAAATTATCTCGAGTCTTTTTCTCTCATTTGTTGCACTGCTCCTCTTTCAGGTACTGAACCCTACTCCATGCGGGACCTGGAGGGAAACACTGGACATCTGGCGCCCAAGGGGTAATCTGGAAGTGCAGGGCTCCCTGGAGCAAGAAAGGAAGTTTTCACCGAAAAGGTGTGGAAAACTCACCAAAAAAAGGTGAGGGGAAGTCTACTGCAGGCAATGCCCAGGATCAACTACAGAAACCCGGGTCTGTAAGTACACTGGTTACATTTGCTTAACCAGGCTAACAAATGGGGCAGGATTTGGCTTTAAGAAAATAGATTTGGCTCTAAAAAGTTATATTTGGCTTTTAAAAAACTAAGAAACTGTATTATGTGCTTTTGATTTGCATGTTTAAAGTGTTAAAATTTTAGAAGGTAATCTTTTACAGTTTTTGCATGTTATTATAGAACATAACCTTTGCTTTTCTTGAGGAAGGTACGTTAGATCTTAAAAGGTTGCCAAAACAGTTAGTTAGAACTTGGAAAAAGGTTAGCAGCAAGAAAAACCTCATCTCAAAAAAAAAACTTTTTCCATGGGGAACATAATATTGCATTTGCCAAAGCCTTTTACAGAGGCTGAGGAGGAGTCTCCTCAACTGGTTCCCTCAGCTCCTCCTAGTGAGGAGTGGGAAGACACGTTAGAGGAATGGCCTTCAGGGTCCTCTTCAACTCCGCATGCACATCCTAATTCTGATATGCTTAATTCGCTTTCATTTGAATCACCTGTGCAAAAAGCCATCAGAGAAGGATTGAGGGAAATACCGGCGGAAGAAAGGCTTGCTTTCCCTATCATAGAGGTACCTGATCCACAGCTACGGAATCAGGTAATCAGACAGCATGTAAAAATTGACTTTAAAATGATAAAGGCCTTACGTGAAAGTGTAGTCCAAAATGGTCCAACAGCTCCTTTTACAGGAGAAATTATGTATAGTATTTCTGAAGCTTTCCAAATCCCTCATGATTGGTATTCTCTAGCACGTGCAACTCTGGATGGAGGAGATTATTTACTATGGAAAGAGGAATTCTTAGAGAGGTGCCAGGAGCAAGCCCAAATAAACCGCGGGCTGAATGCTCAAATACCTTATGAAATGCTAGCAGGACTGGCACAATACAATGATGTTCGAACCCAGTTAGATTATGTGCAACTGGCATATGAGCAAATTCGAGCTTATGGAAGGAAAGCGTGGTGGACTTTACCAGCAAAAGGGGACTCTGAGGGAGCTTTTAGTAAATGTTTACAGGGGCCTTTAGAATCATTTTCTGATTTTGTGGCTCGTCTCAGTTGAGCAGTGGGACGACAGATTCAACATGAGGCAGCAGGAGACATTTTAATTCAACAATTAGCCTATGAAAATGCCAATGATGATTGTAAGAAATGCCTGATGCCTCTGAGAAAAGGTAGTGCCATTACAGAAATGATTCGAGCATGTCAGAATGTGGGGTCAGGCACTTTTCAAGTGACTTTACTCACTGCCGATGCTACTGTAAATAAAAGGTGTCATAACTGTGGAAACATAGGACATTTTAGAAAAGAATGTAGACAACCAAGAAGGACACAAGGGGGCGCTCCAGGGAAAGGCGCTAAGATCTGGCCTCCTCAGCCTATCAAAACAGATCCAACCTCTCTGTGTCCTAGATGCCAGAAGGGCTACCATTGGGCAGGCCATTGTAAATCGAGATTCCACAAAAATGGGCAGCCATTAAATCAAGACACAGGGTATGGCCAACCGCAGGGAAACGGCCAACGGGGCAACCCCCAGCCCCATCAATAAAAGGGGAGATCTGCCCTGCAAAGCCCACAGTGAAATCTCTGATTTGGGCCACTCCAGGAAGTGCAAGCCTAGATCTTAAGAGTACTATAGCGGTCACTTTGACCCCTGATATGGCTCTGCAAGCTGCTCCTACAGGAATCTGGGGACCTGTGCCATCAGGAACTTTAGGGTTAATTGTAGGGAGAAGTGGAAACACTCTGAAAGGATTAACTGTTTTGCCTGGAGTCATAGATTCAAATTATGAGGGAGAAATTAAAGTAATATTAGAATGCAATCACATTATGCAAATTACTCCAGGACAAGGAATTGCTCAGATACTACTTCTACCTTATGATCAACAAGGCAAGGCTATAAATAGGAAAAGAGGAATGCAAGGACTTGAAAGCTCAGACATCTATTGGATACAGGAAATTAGCAAAACTCGTCCTATGATTAATTTGAGAATAGAAGGAAAAATGTTAAAAGGCCTAGTAGACACTGGGGCAGATGTCAGCATTATCAGCAAAGAATTCTGGCCTCCTAGTTGGTCCATGGTAGAAGCTATGTACTCAATTAGAGGGGTGGGAGTTCCTGGTAACACACAACGTAGTGCTGCAGTCTTAAAATGGCAAGATGAAGAAGGACAGACAGGATGGTTTCAGCCCTACATTGCCTCTGGAATTACAGTCAATTTATGGGGCTGGGATGTCTTAGAAGGTTTACAAGCTTGTATTATTACTGGCAAAGGTCAGCAGCTTGTAACTCAGATGGGATATCAGAATGATCAAGGTGTAAAAAACCCAGGAAGGCGAGGATATCAACGTTTTTAGGAGTGGTCACTGCTCAGTCTCCTCGCCCCCATTCTGATCCTATACAATGGAAAGATGATAAACCTGTATGGGTGGATCAGTGGCCATTAACCAAGGAGAAATTAGGTCATATTCATGGATTGATACAGGGACAAATAGAAGCTGGTCATATAGAACCTTCCAATAGCCCTTGGAATACGCCTATGTTTATTATACCTAAGAAGGTGGCAGGGAAATGGCGATTGATACATGATCTCAGAGCAATTAATGCTACTATGCATACCATGGGAGCTTTGCAACCTGGACTCCCAGCGCCTTCACAAATCCCTTTAAATTGGTCTCTCATAGTAGTAGATCTGAAGGATTGTTTTTTCACCATTCCCTTGGCACCTCAAGATAAAGAAAGATTTTCCTTTTCAGTGCCATCTATTAATAATATAGAACCCATGAGAAGATATCAGTGGAAAGTTTTGCCTCAAGGAATGGGCAATAGCCCTACCTTGTGCCAAAAATATGTGGCTCAAGCTGTTCAACCTTTAAGGGACAGATATTCCCGATGTTACATTATCCATTACACGGATGACTTGCTCTTAGCAAGTCCACGGGAAAAGCAGACTTTAGGAATATTTTTCCAATTAGAGAAGGAGCTCCCTAAATGGGGCTTAAAAATTGCTCCAGAAAAGGTACAAAAAGAAACACCTTTTAAATATCTGGGAACCATTATTGAAAACCAATGCATTAGGTCACAAAAGGTGGAACTAAGAAAAGATTGTCTTAAAACTTTAAATGATTTTCAGAAATTATTAGGGGACATTAACTGGCTAAGACCCTACCTAAAAATCTCTACGGGAGAAATGACAAGTTTATTTGATATACTTGGGGTGACTCTGACCTTTCCTCACCCAGAACACTAACAGATGATGCCAGAAAGGAGTTGCTAAGAATTGAACAGGCGATATCCTCAGCTCAAGTAGCACGGGTACAGCCTGAATTGCCTTTATTGGGACAGATTAACCATACTGCAAATAGTCCCACTGGAGTCATCTTCTAAAATAAAGACTCTCCCTCTATTATTGAATGGGTCCACCTAGGCCATCAGTCCTCTGAAACTGCTATTACTTATATAGGACTGATGGCTCAATTAATATATCAGCTTAGGAAGCTTTGCAAGCAGCTTAGATGAGAAGAACCTAAATGCATCTATCTTCCCCTCACTGGAAAGCAATTAGAAATGTTGTTTCAAACTGATGTAAATTGGCAAATTGGGTTAAGTGGATATTCAGGGGAACTTAGTTGTCACCTATTAAAAGATAAAATTTTAAAATTTTTAAATAAGACCTCCATCATTATACGAAAAAATACTAGGCAGGAACCAATTCCTGGAGCTTTAACTGTTTTTACTGATGGGTCATCAAATGGGAAAGCTGCCTACCACGCTATAAATTCTGACCGAATCATACTGACCAGTCATACTTCTGTGCAAAGAATTGAGTTAGAAGCTATTAAGGCTGCATTGCAAGATTTCCAACAGCCTGTTAACATAATTTCTGATTCCTCTTATGCTTCGGGCCTAGTAAGTAGAATTGAAACTGCCCGGCTGAAATGGCTTAGTGACCAAAGTTTATTCTTACTATTTAAGCAGGTTCAGCAGATTGTGCAGCAGAGAAAATACCCTTTTTATATCACTCACATTAGGGCTCACAGTGTATTACCTGGCCCATTAACTAAGGGAAATGCACATGCTGATCAATTGGTTGCTTTACTAAAAGAGGCTTCAGAGTCTCATCAGCTTTTACATCAGCCTGCTAAAATGTTGTCCAAACAATTCTCAATCTCTCGACAGAAAGCAAAACAGATTATCAAGGAATGTCCCAGTTGCATGTTACATCTACCTCAAGGGCCTAACACAGGAGTCAACCCTAGAGGTTTCCTAAGGGACCATATCTGCCAAATGGATGTAACACATTATACTCCTTTTGGATGTCTTGGGGCGTTACATGCCTCTGTAGATACTTTTTCAAAGTCCTGTGGGCCACTGTATCTACAAGAGAGACGGCAAAACAGGTTATTAATCATTGCTTAGCTGCTTTTGCCATCATGGGAATTCCAAAGATTATTAAAACTGATAATGGACCTGCTTATACAAGCTGTCAATTCCAGGAATTTTGTAAAAAGTGGAAAATTCAGCACATTACAGGTATACCTTAAAATTCCCAAGGAGCGGCCATTATTGAACGTCAACACCAAAGACTGAAATCTCAATTAGAAAAACAAAAGGGGGGATGATGGAGAAATCACCTGTGGGTAGGCTGCATCAAGCCTTAATTACTCTAATTATTTTCACTTGTGATGCTGATGGAAAGACACCTATGGAGCTACATTGATGTCAGAATAAAACAAAAGAAAATGGTCTAGTTAAATGGAAGGATCCCGAATCTGGTTTATGGAAGGGACCTGACCCATTATTAAGCTTTGGCAGAGGGTACACTTGTATATTCCCAGAGAATTTTTCCAAACCCATATGGATTCCTGCTAGAAATATTAAACTGCATCAGGAATCTAGCCAGACTGAAGATCTTGCGCCTGGAGCCATAACATGTAGCTATAAACAATCAACTACCTCAGCCACAGAGAGCAGCGACTCCAAGCAGTCCACTGAAGATGAGGAACAGGAGGAAGATAAACCAGACAACCAATAGCCCAGAGGCCACCTGGAGCACAGTAAAGTGAAGTATGGTAATAATTAATTCAGGTAAAAACTATAAATTTCATATGTCTTAGAAGGCACATTTTTCCTTTACCTGGGAAGGACAGCACAGCTATCCCAAGTTCAGAGGGCTCCAGTTAGCATGTCAACTCAGTGTCCTGGAGACCCAAAACTGCCTAAGTGCCTAAGTTTAACCCAGGTCACTCAAGGTTTCTAGATCCAAAACTGGAATTTAGATAACATGCCTAAGTTTTACCTAGGTTACCTAAGGACTCTAGATAATGTGTTTACCCAAAACTGTAATTTGGATAGCATGCTGTCTCTGCTTCTGTAAATTGCTTTTGTTTTCGGCAAACTAGGTTCCTCATTCCAAACTTTGAGACAGCCAGTTTAAAATTAAGTTGTCATGACCTACAGCAAAGAATATTCTTACATGGTATTATTCTACAAGTCTCATTAATAATTTTTGATGCTTTAAAACAGTATATTGTGCATTTATCCCAAACAAATTTACAAATGAATTTGAATGGTTTACATGAAGGGATTTATTCCTTTCCACTGTTGGAGGGCCTCCTGGGGCAGGCACTTAAGCATTCTGTATTGACCTATCTTGACTTTTTTTCTGCCAAGAGGAATCCAATTGCCTACAGCTGTTATCTGAGCTCTCTGTTCAAGCTGGGATCATGAAAAGCTGGTACCATGGATCTGTCTCTAGCCCAATGGCGTAAGCTGGGCCCTCTCTGGAGAAGGAACCTGGGTTCCCTATGATCAATGCCGGGGCACCGCCAGCAGGCAAGGGGATCAAAAGGAAGTTGCTGGGCATGAGGCCAGAGGGACATAGGTTAACAAGGAGACAGAACTGAACCTCACATCACCCTACTTGGCCCAGGGATAGTTGGTAGTCAATGATGGGTAAGACCCCACAGGGTGGAGCAACCTAAGACAGGCACAGCCAGGGGCCAGTAGGAGAAAACTTGGGGTGCAACAAAGGTGGGGCACAGACCCCCCGCCAATGGTGCACGGGCTTGAACACTCGCCCCTTCTGAGGAAGGTCTCCTGTCCCCATGGCTGCTTCTTGCTTCCCATGCCCAGCCCAGATCAGGAACCAAATAACAGAAGAGATTTGGTCCAGCTGAAATCAGAATCCAGATAAACGGAGGCTTGGCTAACAGACCCTATGTCTAAATCTAGCCTAACAACAGGAATGCTCAGAGCCTTCACAAGGATGTAAAGTGATCCTTTTCATTAATATTTACAGTGTAAATTAAGATTATTGTTAAAATATTAAATTTGGCAGCAAAATAGTTTTTCAAATTAATTAAATTCAAGTTTTCAAATTAATTAAATTTGGCTAATTTGAAATGAGTAATTATTCAAAAAGTATTAACAAAAATTTTCATTTCTTGGTAAACATGCTATGAACCTAAAGCATGCTCAGGTTAATTTTTTTGCGTGCAAAAAATTAATATTTAAAGCTATCTAGATTGCATTATAAAATTTCCAAGAAGTCTCCTAATTAAATAAAAAATGGGGGGGGGGGATAGTGGAAAAATATAGTGGAAGAATACCATGTAAGGAAATAGATCCTGTAACTAAACTATATTTAGAGAAATTTTTTTTTCGTTTATAATGCTAATAGTGAGACACCCAGAAAAAACACACATTATGCCAGGGTAAGCCAGGGAAATATCATGTTACAGAAAAGACCCCAAGTAAGGTTTTGTTTTTTTTTCCTTTAACCTTTGGTCGAGAATATGTTTGTATACTTTCAGAGAACAGCTACAAGACCATGTGGATTCCTGTAACAACGGATCACAAAAAGCCAGGCATGAAGACAGAAGAGATAGTTCAGAGATGGAGATGGTGGAAGACGCCTTGCCATGCTAGCAGTCAGAAGCTGTGCGGCGCTGCAGGTTGCCCAGGACAAGACCAGAAAGGACCGGACCTGCATTTTCTACCATCCAGAACCAACATTTCATTGCTGGCATGTACACATGAACTTTTGGACCTTGAAACATGGACTCAGAACTTTTGGACATTGAAATTGGGACTTGATTATATTTTAAAGAAAAAATAAGGGGGAGATGTGGGAAACTGTTTATTGCCTTCACTATCTGATAAGCATAGACAGAGAACTCCCTGAAACCCCTGGAATGCTGGGTGCCTTTGAAGCCCTAGCAAAGCTCAGAGCTAGGTGCCACCTCTGTTTATCCAGACAGTGATAGCTGAAACTACTCCCCCATTTATTATTATGTAAATCCTTGCTGATGGGCTAGTCTTCCTGTTAATGGGGAGTCACCTGCCTAAAGGCTACTCCAGATCAATGAAAGATTGGAGCAGCCTGAGCATGGGTGGAAGTCCCTCTCCTTGAGTTGGACTTGCTCGCCTGCACCTCCAATATTGCAAAGTTATCTCGTGTCTTTTTCTCTCATTTGTTGTGAGGCTCCACTTTCAGATACCGAACACTACTCCACGCTGGACATGGAAGGAAACACTCGACACACCACCATCAATCCCACCACCCCCCCCAATCCAAACCTAAATTAAACATCAGCTTCTTTCTGCCTTGCAAGTATGAGAAAGTGTTGAGGAAAAAATCCCCATTCAGTATTCTCTTTGTCCTTATGCTAAGTGCCTGGCTCAGTATGGAATGGCTTGTCTGGTGCCCCAATTAAAGAATTCTACATTTCTTTCTTCTCACATGCCTTCCCCCTCCTTATATCCCTCCCCATCATCTGAAAACTCGCAAAAATACAAAAACATTTCCTTCATACCCTTGGTGGTATTTATTCAAGGAGACCATTAATGTTTTCATCTTCTCATAATGCCCATTTCTGAAGCATTTTTGATAGAGGGATACACATTGTTAAGTGTGTTCCTCTGGGAGACCCTGGGTATCACCTCTGGTAGATGAAAACTCCAGCATTTCTTCTTCTGCATTCGTTGGCTTTCTTACTGGAGGTTTTCCCCTTCCTGTAGAAAAATACAATTATCTGATTTTTTCTGTCTTTCTCCCTCTCGTCTTCATTCAGCTTAAAGACCTAATTTACCATCGCCAAAATCTTGGTTATGTGAAAGGACAGAACAGGACTGATAGCTGTGTCCTTATCCTCTCTTCCAAGAAAAAGCCACAGCATGTATCAGTTACTCAGCCTGCCCTTATCTCAGCCAATGGGAATGTGGGGGAAACTAGCCCAAGCCCAAGAATATGCTAGCTACCTGCCTGTCTTTGTGTAAGAAGAAACCTAGCGGTACCATGCCCTAGCCTCACTAGCCCCCTGCTATCACTCAACAAACTGGCATAGGCCAAATCAGTGGTCAGAGTGTGCCCCCACCCCCGACAACAAGCCCTATAAATACTTTGTTCCCTTGGGACTCGGGGCTCTCTTTTGCATCCAGTAAAGGAGGCATTTGGGGGGGACCAAGACCTGGACTTGAATAAAATACTTTATGCTTTTGCATCGGACTCGGCTCCCTAGTAGTCTGTCTTGGGGGATCTTGAAATCTGGGCCTAACATTTGAGGGCTTGTCTGGGACCCCGGAGACTCACGAGGGACCCCGAATAGGAGGGTCTGACTAACTGCGGTAAGTGTCTGTGTGTTGTCTGTTGTTTTGTGTATGTTCTGTCCTGTGTGAGCTCAATTATGAAATCTGTAATGCCCGTAACGAACTAGGTAGATGCACTGGGGGCCCACTCATGGGAGGAGTTGGGGGATGCCCCAATCCTCCATCTCTAGGGGCCGAGAAAACCCTCAAACAGAGACGAGTGGTGCATGGCCATCGTCTTATCTAATCTGTAGTTTTGCTTCCACGGTGTTGGAAAGTTGTTTTGGTTTTGTGCCGGGGTCCAGCAACAGCAGGTCCAGGGGTCCCCAAAGGTGTGGACGGAGTCGGCGAAGAAGGAAGGACACGGAGACAGTGTTCAGTTGATCAGCAGGCTAGCCATGATCTCCAGCCAGGATCTCCAGCCACGTTCTGGTCTGGATCTCCAGAGATGTTCTGCTTAGGATCTCCAGCGAGGTTCTGTAGCCATGTTCCCTCGCTAGGTTCTCCAGCCAGGTTCTGTCTGAGATCTCCAGGGAAGTTCTCGTCTGGATCTGCAGCGAAGTTCTGGTTAGGATCTCCAGCCAGGTTCTGTGTCCATGTTCTCTTGCTAGGTTCTCCAGGTTCTCCAGCCAGGTTCTGTGGCCATGTTCCCTCGCTAGGTTCTCCAGCCAGGTTCTGTCCAGGTTCTCCAGCCAGGTTCAGTCACCAGGTTCTAGTCAGGTTCTCTTGACAATTTCTGTAGTCAGGTTCAGTCCAGGATCTTTTGCCATGTTCTCTCCAGCGAAGTTCTTCTGTCTGTAGCTTCTGTGTAGATTCTGTCTTCTTGGTTCTCTTCTAAGTTCTGTCTCTTTCTATCTTGTTACATCTGTATTTATACCAGTTGATTCAATCCTATCAATCTCTATTACAAAGGTTAGGGCGTTTCTTATCTCCATTCCAGGGAGTAAAGATTATGTAGCTTAAGCATGCTTGTTCATAGTTAAAGTGATTAACTACCCGCCTGGCACTAAGTTGAGGGGTTTCATTCCCTCCCTAACTTCAGGGGAAAATCCCTACCTGGGGATTCAACCTTTCTGGGAGAGGTCACCTTGGTTAAAACACAGCACCAAGAAGGTGAGCAAACATATTAAGAACAGTATGCCATATATGCCAGGTCCCTTGAAACAGCAAGCATGGACCGGCTCCCGGCAGTTTTGCTTCCATAGAGTTGGAAGACTGTATTTGTCTGTATTTTTTCTTTCTGTTTTCTGTGGACTTACTGGACGGACGTGATGGGACAGACTCAAACAACTCCTTTAAGCATTATGGTCGTTTTAAAGTCAAGGGCTGGGCCAAATCTGCTTGCCAGCCTCAGTGTGGTTTTCCAGAACTGCTGGGAACTTGGGACCTTGAAGCTTCCTGAATTCAAATGATAAAAAACTTATGTCTTGCATTTTTGATGTTTATTCTTAAAAATGTTACTGATTGAGAAATGCTGAATATTTGCTAAAAGTTTAAGTTTCGGTTTGAATTGGGAAAAATTGTGTGTTGTGGTAGCTAAATGCCTTTGCTGAATGAATGTTTGGTGAAAGTATGTGAGTGTGGAGGGAGGGGGCCTGCCCTCTCCTCTCCTTTGTGTGGCTCCACGACTTAGGTCAGGCGGGCAACTGAGTAAGCACCTGTGAAAACAGGTCACTCCCTCCATTGTCTGTCTCTCGTCACCAATCATCATGAGGTCGGGAAAAAGTAAACCTGTTAAAAATACTTTTGAAGGGGTACAATAGAGATTGTGGAGTTGGAATGAATGCCGAGACATTGAGAAAGCATTAGTGAACAGCTGTTTGTTTGTGTAGGGCTAGCCAATTTGCTACAGAGAGGGGGAATGGAAGCAGTCTTAACTCCTCCGGTAGGTTCTCACCAAAAGGTTGGTCAAGAATTCTTTTCTGGGACATGGGTGCAAGGAGTGCCCCCACGCTAATCTGGGGAGTTGGGCATTGTTTTGTTTTCTGCTCAGCTCCAGTCTGGGCTAGTCTACCGAGAGAGTGTGAATACGAGTGTTTGTCTATTTTGACTGTTCATTACTAGTCTGCGTGAAGTGGAAGTTACTTTGATTTATTTTTCATTTCTGTCAATTCATCTGGCTGAACGTTTGGACTGGATCCGGGATGGGCTGCAAGAATCTCTAGCAGTTCTCAGAGTCTTTTGCTCGGCATTACAGAAGGAAACAGCCCACTTAGTTAATATAAATTTCTGTCTATAAGTTGCTCTTACCTGGGTTGTAAATCGCTGTAATTCCAAGATTGCTTAGTTCTGAGATTGCTTATAAAAGTGCAAGAGAGAAGTCTTTTCAAGTGAACTGTTTGCTTAGCAAATTAACAAAGTAGCAAATTTCAAAGAACTTGTTATTCATGGTTTTCTTATCTCTTTGGTGGACAGCTCCACAGGATGGCGAGAATTACTGCCTGTGACTGTATTTTGTTTAACTTGCTGTTTTCAATTGTTTATTAGAACCCACATAGAGAACATAACCTGGTCTTTCCCTTCCTCCCTCATCCGGATTCTGAAAGCATCTGTAACTGGATTTCAGATGGTCTCCAGGTTTTCTGTATGCAAGAAACCTCCCTATGCACCTGTTATATTTCCAGGCCGACTCTGTGAGGAAAAGCAAATGGCCTGGGCTGAGACAAGGGGGGCCGGGTTTTGGTAGTTATGCTGCTGGCGGCAAACCTAACAGGTCTTATCAATGAACTTCAAGGTTACAAAAAAATAATTATAAGCAAAGTCTTTCTCTGCCTTGGTTTATTCTTTTAACCCCTCCAATGCTGAATCAGACTGATACTTGTTCTTAGTTTTATCACAAAAGGTCTAGATATATCTTAAGAGTAAAAGTACATTTAAAATATGTTCATAAATATTAATCTAAAATTACTGAATGTTCAATTTGGAAATCATTAAAGGATCAAGGTTTCTAAGAATAAAAACAAACAAACAAACAAACAAAAAAACACAACAACTAAACTCCCGCTAGAAAAGCAGAGGAGGCACAAAGCTAGAATCCGCAGCCCCCTTGGTAATTTAGAACTGTTTGCCAGGCAGACTCAGCCCCTGAGAGCCAGGTCAAAGAAGGGGGGGTTGAATGCCTGAGCTGACCTCAAGGCCCAGAAGCCCCTGGGGGAGAAGATGCAGCCTGCTCCTGGATCAAGGATAGCCTACTTGACCTGCAGCAGCTGCTGTTGGGCACCTAAGTGCAGGCTAAGATGGAGAACACAGAGGTGCTGGAGCTACCAGTGAGGTGTGTGCTGTGGGGCAGAGATTGTGGGTGCGAGCAGCTGCAGGCAGAAGCCAGCGAGCGCTTCGCTGCTGGCTACATCCAGTGAATCCACTGCTTGAGTCCATACCACTGCAAAAGGGCAGCGGCTTCCAGAATTTCCTGGGGGTCGCTCTGGCTGGGCCCCTGGGAGACACTAGGTGGAGCAGCCTGCTCACAGGAGGGGCTAATATCCCATTCTAGTGCACTCCTTTGAAAGAGGCCTGGTTGCTGCTCTGCCACAAAGGAAACTGTTAAAAAGGCAAAAAGCAGGACCCTAAGAGTTAACAAAAAGGCACTCTCCCTGGACCTGGAAGCCATCAGGACTTTGAAATTCTCCAAGAGAGGGGGAGTCTGACTCAGGGACTGGCTGAAACCTCATTGGGTTAGAAAAACTGGAGGCTGCATAGTCAACTTATAGACTCCAGTTTGCTGGGCAGAGGTCCAAGCCCAGTTATATAGGGGTTAAACTACCTGTGTACAGCAAAACAATTTTCTCCTGTGCCAGAATACATTTTAAGAAAATTGAATGCATGATAGACCAGTAAGCTGGGACTAGTAAAATAGGGAAACTGAGCAGAAATCCTATCTTCCCTAAACCAATGACACTTGGGAGTAAATGCTTTGCATTTGCCTCCCTAAACAAAGGTTAAATCCTTTATGTCAATCTGATTAGTGTCATTTGTTGTCCACACCCAGGGACAAATAAAGTTAGAAAATAAGCCTTATTTTGATGAGCTCTTTTATTCAGGAGGAGCCAACCCGGTCCCTCCCTGCAACATGAATGATAAAATATATGTTAAGGAATTTTAAAATTGCTCAAACCTCGCTGCCTGGGGTCCAGTTCTGCATGTGTAAGAAGGGACAGAGTAAAGTTTAGTACCAGGCCAGAAGAAGCTGGCAAGGCCATCCAAACTACCCAACCACTATTACCCAGAGCCGACTGCGGCACACCTCCTTGGACTGGCAACAGCTGACTCTTCCTAGGACAGACTGGGCTTTTTACAACTGGGCCCCCATGAGCAGATGGTCAAAATGAAGATTGGGGGCCAGACTGTGAATTTTAAGATTGATACAGGGGCAGAGCACTTGGTAGTTACTCAGAAGGTAGCTCCCCTCTCAAGACAGGAAGTCACCATTATTGGAGCTACCCGTATGGTAGTATGGTACCACAGCTGCAGACTGTTCTGCGGTCCCCGCCGATGTCAGTTAGGTGGCCATCAGGTGGTTCATGAATTTCTCTATTTACCAATTGACCTGGTCCCTCTAATGGACAGAGCCCTTTTAGGCAAAATGGAAGCAGAAAGCACTTTTGCCCCAGATGGCTCAGCACAGCCTTGCCTAGGTGAAGAGACCTCTCCAATGATCCAGTCCTTAGCAGTGCCGAGAGAGAAAGGATGGAGACCATACACCCCCCAGCCAAAGGCCCCCATATCTGTGCTTGTCAGGCCCCCATCAGGGGACTTGGGCAGTGTTCCTGTTATCTGCCAAAATTCCCAAGACTGTAAAAATACTTGTTCACTGATAAGGTGTAAATGTGGATGTTTATTTGATGTTTATATGTCTACTTAGGTATAAATATTTGTAGATAAATAGAACCCCCGTTAATTATCTGGTGTATTCTGGAGCAGCCTATTCAGTCTTGACAGAGCCAATGGGACCAGTAACATCTATGAAGACACCAGTTCTAAGAGCCACCGGACAAACTGCCTTTTTCTTTGTACATCAAAGTGGACTGTGGACCTCAGAAAGAACATGGTAACTCATTCGTTTCTACTTATGTCAGAAAGTCTGTACCCCTTACTTGGACGTGATCTCTTAGAGAAATGACAAGCCACACATAAGCTTGTTCGAGATGCCCTGCAAGTGCCAACTAGGACTCTGTACATCCTTTCCAGCCTGGGGACTCGGTGTGGGTAAAGAAGTTCAGGACCCCAGGACTCACCCCAACTTGAAAATGACTATACCTGCAGAAAATTGTATAATAGGCTCAGATGACATGGGTTCAGAAAGACAAGGACAATTTTACCTTATATAGAAAGGTCAAAGAGTGTACTTTAGTCACCTCCCTAAAATTTTTGTATAGCCCTGCCATATCTCATGTTTAGTAGCGGAGCATTTAGCTGCTTGAAGCGGCCATGTGTCCAATATTATGTTTCATTGTATTAATATATTGTGTTAACCTTCAATTCTCTTACAAGTTTAAATGTAGCTTTAGTTGTGGACCGGTGATGGTCTACAGTCCTTGTTAGTCTTTGGAAATAGCTGGTAAGTGTCCAGTGTCCCACACTGAGGGACATTGTTATAGCTATGTGTTAGATGTCCTGGAAGGGGACTATATGGGATGAACCCCAAAAGTAAAGGGTGTCTGTCTGCCAAGAGGGCAGATTCCCAACTGGACAAAGAAGAATACCCATCAGGTTTTGGAATCTATTGAGAAACAACTAACAGTTGGCAGCCTGTGTACTGTCTTCCAGTCCTGCATCACCATGCCCATGTCAGTGGTGGTACAAACCTCAGCAGTAGAGAGCTGGGAAAGGCCTATTTAGAATGGAAGGTCTGAGGCATAGTTATGCATTCTTAAAGGACTGACAAGAAAAATCAGAAGATCTTAGAGCAGATCAGTATGTTTATCTCATTATATGATTCCTCTGAAATCTGTCAATGCTTAATAAGTCAGGGCAATACATTTCTTGGAATGAACTCAATAAGACCGGTTTTCAGTAGTGATTTTCTTAACCGGAAACTTTATTGTATCATGTTTTAAAGAAACCTGTATGAGCTCTGAAGACTTTAAGCCAATAAGAGTGCCACAGAAAAAGCCTAGTATCCTGCTTGGGAGCCCTGAATGTGGCTGGCGCTGGAGCTTCAGGCCCATGCCCTACCATCACTGGCGGTTGGTAAGAGTAGAAGTGGAGCAATAAGGACACCTCTGCATTCCTGTGGAACCCCCACACACCTTGGACCACAACAAGTAGTAGGGCTACTGAGATGGGCCTTAAAACCTAGAGCATGGGCTGAGGTGGAGTTGCTACATTTGAGGGATTCACCTAATGCAGCAGATACTGCAGGCAGGCCTGTTAGCAGCTGGATGGCTTGGTTTCCTGGCAAAATGGTGCATATTAAGATTCAATCATGAAATTCCAGCAAAGGTAGTCAGTTACCATTCTCGTTGTGTTTATGCAAACATCAGGCCAAATTGAATACTGTAGATAAATTAATCTTGATTTGGCATTTTGATATCCATAGAGGAATTTTTAAGAAGAAAAACTCTCTTTTGATGAAGGTTATTAAAACTGAAATGTTTTCTTTCCCTTTCACCAGACCATTTGTTATAGGTAGTCTCTGTCGTGTCACAAGCCCAGATCATTCTGTGCCCAGGACAGCAGGGAGCCTGATTGGTATGTGACCTCTGACTAGACACACCCACTGCCGATCACCCTCAAGAAGACAGCGGACTTCCGCAGACCCCTTGTAATACTCCCACTGCTGTTGACTTAGGGCACTTGCATTATTAACAGACTAGTCCAATTTTTCAAGAAGTGTATAAAAGTAGTTCAGTTGATAGTTCAGTCCATCTCATGATTTACCCGGAAGTTCTAAGTCAAGGGGGGAATGAATGGACAGAACAGGACTGGTATCTGTGCCCTTATCCCCTCTTCCCAGAAAAAGCCGCAGAATGTATCAGTTACTCAGCCTGCCCTTATCTCAGCCAATGGGAAAGTGGGGTATACTAGCCCAAGGCCAAGAGTATGCTCGCCACCCCCCTGTCTTTCTATAACCAGACCCTAGCTGCACCCTACCCTGGTGTCTCTTGCCCCCTACTCTCAATCAACCAACCAGAATCGGCCAAATTAGTGGTCAGTGTGTGCCCCCATCCCCCGACACCAAGCCCTATAAATTCTTTGTTCCCTTGGGACTCGGGGATCTCTCTTGCATCTAGTAATGGAGGCAGGAGGGGGAACACGTCCCAGGCTTGAATAAAAGACTCTATGCTTTTGCATCGGACTCGGCTCCCATGTGGTCTGTCTTGAGGGAATGTTGAAATCTGGGCATAGCATATATAGTTTGAAAACAAGTTAAATACAGAAAGACATTGGTTTAGAGGAAGTAATTGGAAAATGACTTGGAAAGGTACTTGTAATTGAATGACAATGATTTGAATAAGGAAGGGTCTGTTGCCAAAAAGCACAAGAACAGAAACTTGGTAATGAATTACTGGGGAAGGGGCAGCATATGAATAAGGTATTCTGACCTTAACCACTTCTTCACCATCCAGTTGAGAAACTGACTTCCAATGCACTTTAGGACTTTCAGTTTGTTCACCGATCCTTGTGTTTGGGGTGTTATTCCTTATCTCTACTAGTCTACAATACCTTCTTAGTAAGTTTCGCTATCTTGAGGCAAGAGACACTACTGAAAGGGTCCTAGCCTCTATATATACTCTCTAGGTCTATGAGGAGCCACTCACTACTGCTCTGGTTGCCCAAATTAAGTGGTTGCCATGGTGTGGTTCACATCACAAAGCCTCAGCTTGACCATCCAGGAGGGTCGGGGGTGGAAAAGGATGCAGAAGTCTCAGATGCTCTCGTTATACATACGAGAGCTTCGGCTTACCACTTAAAATTTTTCCCAAACTGACCTCTCTCTCTCTCTCTCTCTCTCTCTCTCTCTCTCTCTCTCTCTCTCATTTCCTGTAGTTCCAATATAGTCCAGCATATCGCAGGGAGGTGTTGTTTCCTCTCAGACAATTGCCATACTCCACCGTCATTTCAGTGGTCCATTAAACTACATTCAGATATTAAATTTCCCTAGAATTTTGAGTGTTGTTTTAATGGATGATTTATTTTAGAATAGTTCCAGATTTACAGAAAAATTGTGAAGATAATATCCCTGTACACCATACTCAATTTCCCTTATTACTAATATCTTATTAGGGTATGGGGCAAATGTAACATGAAATGAATCAAAAGTGAAACAGAGTGAAACCTCACTTCTCTAGTACCTCCAATATCCAGTATTGCTGTTCTAGACCCAGATGTTAAAGGAAAAACTGTACCAGTTGTGGCATAAAAGTTCACATCTTGAGCTGACAATCCCATCAATAGTTTAACTATATTCAATAGTCTACCTTTTAAAAAGGAAATCAAATCCATTATTATACACTGCCAGCACTAAAAGAACACCTTATTCCTCATGAATAGGACCACCACCATCCATCCCACCCCCAACCCCCAATCCAAACCTAAATTGAACATCAGCTTCTTTTCTTCCTTACCTCCTGGAGGTTGTTGTCTTGTTTACTGGAGGTTTAACCCTTCCTGTAGTAAAATACAATTATCGAATTCTTTCTGTCTTTCTCCCTCTTGTCATCATTCAGCTTAAAGTCCAAAGTTACCATCGGTAATATCTTGGTTATGTAGTTTGGAAACAAGTTAAACACAGAAAGACATTGGTTTGGGGGAAGAAATTGGAAAATGATTAGGAAATGTGCTTGTAATTGAATGGAAATGGATTGAATGAGGAAGTGTCTGTGGCAAAAAAGCACAAGGCCAGAATCTTGGGTGAGGAGTTACTGGGGCAACGGCAGCATTTGAATAAGGTATTCTGACCTTATTCACTTCTTCATCATCCAGTTGAGAAACAGACTTCTAATTAACTTTTGGACTTGCAGTTTCTTCATCCATCCTTGTGTTTGGAGTCTTGTTCCTTATCTCTACTAGTCTACAATATCACCTTATTAAGTTTCACTATCTTGAGGCAACAGACACTACTCAAATGGTGCTGGCCTCTATATATACTTTTTAGGTTAATGAGGAGCCACTCACCTCAGCTTTTGTTGCCCAAAATCAGTGATTGCCTTGGTGTGGCTTGACATCACAAAGCCTCAGCTTGACCATCCAGGAAGGGCGGTCGTGGCAGAGGATGCAGAAATTTCAGACACTCTGGTTATAGAACAGAAACCTTCCTCTTAACTCCTATAATTTTTCCCAAACTGACCTATCTCTCTCTCATTTCTTCTCATTCCATTATAGTCCATCATATGGCAGGGAGGTGGTGTTTCCTCTGAGACAATTGCCGTACACCCCCGTCATTTCAGTGGTCCATTCCACTATGTTCAGATATGAACATTTCCTAGGATTTTGAGTGTTGTTTTAATGTATGTTTTATTTTAGAATATTTCCAGATTTACAGAAAAATTTTGAAGATAATAACCACGTACACCATACCCAATTTCCCTTATTCCTAATATCTTACTTATGTATGGGGCAAATGTAATGAAGTGAATCATCAGTGAAACACTTAGAGTGAAACCTCACTTCTCTAGTATCTCCAATATCCAGCAATGGTGTTTTAGAGGAGGTAGTTAAAGGAAAAAATTGGACCAGTTGTCGCATAAAAATTCACATTTTGAGCTGACCATCCTTTCAATAGTTTAACTGTATTTAATAGTCTGCCATGTAAAAAGGAAATCAACTTGTTTATTACACAATGCCAGCACTAACACAACACACTGTTTCTCATGACTGCGACCACCACCATCCATCCCACCCCCTCCCCAATACAAACATAAACTCACTTTTGGCCTTGCAGTTTCTTCATCCATCCTTGTGTTCGGAGTCTTATTCCTTATCTCTACTATTCTACACTATTGTCCTATTAAGTTTCTCTATTTTGAGGCATCAGACTCTACTCAAGGGTCCTAGCCTCTATATATACTCTTAAGGTTAATGAGGAGCCACTCACTTGAGCCCTGGGTGCCCAAAATCAGTGGTTGCCATGGTGTGTCTTGACATCACAAAGCCTCAGCTTGACCATCCAGGAAGGGCAGGGGTGGCAAAGGATGCAGAAATCTCAGACACACTGGTATAGAACAGAAACCTTCCTCTTAACTCCTAAAATTTTTCGCGAACTGTCCTCTCTCTCTCTCTCATTTCCTCTAGTACCATTATAGTCCTGAATATTGCAGGGAGGTGGTGTTTCCTCTAAGACAATTCCCATACTCCCCCATCATTTCAGTGGTCCATTCCACTATGTTCAGTTGCTACCATTTCCTAGGATTTTGAGTGTTGTTTTAATGGATGTTTTATTTTAGAATAGTTCCAGATTTGCAGAAAAATTTTGAAGATAATAACCATGTATACCATACGCAATTTCCCTTATGACATATCTTACTAATGTATGGGGCAAATGTAACATGAAGTGAATCATCAGTGAAACAGTTATAATGAAACCTCACTTCTCTAGTATCTCCAATATCCAGCAATGCTCTTCTAGACCAAGTTGTTAAAGGAAAAACTGGACCACTCGTGGCATAAACGTCAGATCTTGAGCTGAAAATACTCTCAATAGTTTAACAATATTCAATAGTCTACCATGAAAAAAGGAAATCAAATTCTTTATTATTCACTGCCAGAACTAACACAACACCCTTTTCCTCATGAGTTCGACCAACACCATTCATCCCCCGCCCCCCCCTGTTATGGGTTGGCTCAGTGAGATAGACCACCGACTCAGAATTTATACTTAGGAACCTTTATTAAGCTGGCCAGGTGTTTGCTGTTCCATCACCCTGCGGAAGCAAAGGCGGTACTGTAGCAATGACTCCAAGCATTACAGCCTATTTATTTGCAAAAACTACAAAGTTACAAAACCTTGTTTATGCAATTTGTTCTTGACACAGTATAGCATTATCACCTTCCTATCTATGTTTTCCGGGAACAGAGAGCACAGTATATTGAGGAGGGACCATGAGACCATATCTCAAGGCCTGACCTGATGTCAGTAACTTCCTATCTCTCTGTTCCAAGAACAGAAGGTACAGCGCCCCCCGATTTGCAGCCCAGTACATTTCCTACTGGTCTTAATTGGGAATCAAATCTTTGATTCAGCGTCCTCCTCTAAGATTCTGGAGTATTGGGTGTATAAAACCATTAACTTTACAGCCTGTATCCAAAAGCTGTTGTAGTTCCCCAAGGTCTGGCGAGGTCGTGGCTGCAGGTGGAGTAGGGCTGGGGCTCCCAGAGCTTTCTGACCCTGGGGAAACAGGAGGTTTAGCTGGGGCTGGGTGCTGTGCCTGGCTTGGCCCCTCTGGCTTGTCTAGGGGATGCAAGGGGCCAATCGGGTTGGACCACCGGGGAAGAGTTCGGCTTTGAATGGTGAAGAGCTGGCCAGGGTCTCGGCCGCTTACATAGACTCTTAGTCTACAACTCTTTCTCCCTTCTCTTTGTTCAGTCCGCCAGGCAAGAGGCATGAGGAGGACATGGTTACAATTTCCAATTGTGCAGTTCTTCTTCGGGACCCCTGGTCGAACCTCTCTGTACAGACGGAGGAGCTTGTCGGTGGGAGGTTTTTTCCATGGGGCTAGGGTCTTACAACCCCAAGAGGCACAATAGAAGTCACCCACTCCTCCACAGTTCCTACCCCCTTCTCGGGGGCAGACATAATGTCGAGTGTGCCACAATTCTTGCTCTAGGGTTAGGTCTCCGCACCCGTAACCCCTGGCTTTGGTGACCCAGGGATGGCCCCCCGAGCCATACCCAGTGGATGCAGTTTTGCTAGGGGAATTTCCCCAGTTTTCTCCAAACAGTTTACAGAGATCTGTCTGGATGACAGGCGCCCCTGTTCCAACAACAGAGCCTATAACAGTCCCATCAGTAGTACCTGTGACCTCCCAAGAGTAATTTCTGGCCGAATGGGGATTTCCCAGTCCCGGCTGCAGGCAGATGAGGAGAGTTAGGAAGAACACCGAGTGAGTCTGACCTTCAATGGGTCTCCGGTCTTCTGGACCCGCCACCCCTCAACGCTGCCTTCATTTTTGTAACCTGTGTACGATGGATCCAGTGCCTCTTTCCTGTGACTTTGATGGCGGTTGGAGTGCTCAGCACCACCTGGTAAGGTCCATCCCAGCTAGGTTCCAGGCTGCTAGGGTCCTGGCACTGCACCCAGAGAAGATCTCCCAGAGAGAAGGCAGGCTGTGTTGGGCTGGATCGCAGCACGTTCTCCTCCCTTATGGCTCTCATCACCCGTCGTGCCCACCAGGCGCTGCTCTGCAAATCCTGTAAGGACTGTGCTGTCTCTGCCTTGGTTGTGTATGCCTCAGGCCAGCCAGAGAAGTTATCAATGAAAACCAGCAAGTATTTATACCCTCCTGGTATCTCGGTGAAGTCCACTTCGCAGTGTTCTCCTGGGTTCTTTCCTCGGAATCGCTGCCCCGGCGCGGCCACAACGGGGGCACTTGGTTTACCCGGGCAAACACTTGGCACCTCCTAGCCACATCTTGGGATATTTTTCTGGAGCCCTGGGATGTAAAATTCTCTTCCCAGTAGTTCTGATAGTTTCGTTCCCCCCAGGTGGGTGCTCTGGTGGGTCTGGGAAGTGATGGTCCGCCCCAGGGCTTCTGGCACTATAGGCCTATCATCTGGCAGGATTAGCCATCCAGCCTCTACTTCCTGGGCCTCTAGTTTCACAGCTAGCCCCTGCTCCCCCATCACATAAGTAGGCTTCTCTGGGAGCCTTCGTGCTGGCAGGGCTACGAGAACTTCTCGGGGCCCTACTGGTCTTTAAGCCTCGTCCTTGGCGGTTTGGTCTGCAAGTCGATTTCCCTGTGCTTCGGGACTATCACCCTTCTGGTGCCCTCGGCAATGAATTACTGACACTTCTTTTGGCCCCCATATGGCTGCCAGGAGGTTAAGTATATCAGAAGCATTTTTAATGTCCTTTCCTCCTGAGGTCAGGAGGCCTCTTTCCTGATATAGGGCCCCGTGCACGTGTACAGTGGCGAAAGCATACCAGCTGTCTGTGAAAATGTCCACTCTTTTTCCTTTTCCCCACCAGAGGGCCTGAGTGAGTTCTATAAGTTCTGCCTTTGGAGCTGAGGTGCCTAGTCCTAAGGCCTGTGCCCAGAGAACCTCCTTTTGTGTCACCACTGCTGTCACCGCATACCGGGTACCTTCCTCCAAGAAGCTGCTCCCGTTGGTGTAGAGGGTCTCATCTGGATTCTGCAGGGGCTGGTTCACAAGGTCCTCTCTGAGGGAAGTGAGGGCAGTCAATGTCTCCTCACAGTCATGCAAAGGGGGCTCTGCCTCCTCGTCAGGGAGGAGTGTGGCCAGGTTTAAGGCAGCTGTTTTCAGGAAGCTGACTTGTGGTAGGTCTAGCAGTAAGACCTGGTACTGGGTAATGCGGACGTTGGACATCCATCTCTCCCAGGGGGGTCCTTAATAAGGTCTCAACTGCATGCAGAGCAACTACTTGGAGATTTTGGCTAAAGGATAGCTTTGAGGCTTCCTTTACCAGGAGGGCGGTGGCTGCAATGCTTCTCAAGCAGTTGGGCCATCCCGAGGCCACAGGGTAAAGTCTCTTAAAAAGATAAGCTACGGGGCGTTTCCATGGTCCTAGGGGTTGTGTGAGGTCCCCTTTCACCACACCTTTGCTTTCAGCTACATATAGTTGAAAGGGTTTGGTTAGGTCTGGCAGGGAGAGTGCCAGGGCGCTTATCAGGGCTTCTTTCAGGCTCTTATAATCCTCTTCCTCCTTTTCTGTCCGGAACAGGGCAGCCTCCTTTCCCCCGTTGGGGTCTCGCAATTTCTGCAAAACCTAGTATCCATAGCCTGCAATAACCCACTGCCTCGAGGAACTCCCGCACTTGCCTTTTGCTGGTAGGCCTGGGGATTGACAAAATGGCCTTTATTCTGCTACTGGATAAAGTTCGCCTACCCCCTTCTATGTTGTAACCCAAATATGTTACTCGGGTAGTGCATAGCTGAGCTTTCTTGGTTGATACCCGATACCCCAAATGATCTAGGGTGGTCAGCAACTCTCGAGTGGCCTGTCTACAGTCCTATTCCTCTTCCGTGGGCAGTAGGAAGTCGTCTACATATTGGAGCAGAGTCACCCTTGGATGGTCCTGACCGAACTCCCAGAGGTCTTGGTTTAGGGCCTCATAGAACAGAGTGGGTGAGTTCTTAAACCCTTGTGGCAACCTAGTCCAAGATAACTGTCCAGACTCTCCATCTGTCGGGTCCACCCACTCGAAGGCGAAAATAGATTGACTCTGCTTTGCCAAGGGAAGGGAGAAAAAGACATCCTTGAGCGTTAAAACAGTATAGAACCAGTGTTCTTGCTTGAGGAGGCTGAGAAGAGTGTAAGGGTTCAGAACCATAGGATGGATAGTCTCAACCCTCTTGTTTACTTCCCTTAAGTCCTGCGCCGGCCTGAAATCCTCAGTCCCTGGTTTCTGTATTGGCAACAGGGGAGTGTTCCAAGCAGATTGGTAAGGAATCAAGATTCTAGCCTCTTTCAGCCTCTTAATGTGCTTGGCGATTCCCACTCTTGCTTTCTGGCTCATTGGATATTGCCGGACTCTGACTGGGGTGTTACTGCTGGTTAAGTGGACTACAATTGGAGGCCGGTGTTCAGCTAACCCTGGCGGATTGTCCTCTGCCCAAACTCCCAGGATAGCCTGTCTTAGTTGTTGGAGATAGGTATCTGCGGAGACTTCCCCAGGCTCCTCCTCATGTAGTAAATATTCCTCCTGTAAAGGCAATGTCAGAAGATAGATCCCCGCAGTCCCTGGGTCTTGCAACTTGACCTCTGGCCCTGGCCCTTTAAAAGAGATTGTGGCCCGTAATTTACTCAGCAAGTCCCGGCCTAGCAGAGGGTAAGGGCACTCTGGCATTACTAGGAATGAGTAAGTCACTGAGCCGTTTCCTAGGTCGCTGATCTGACCTTTCGTCCATGGGTAGGATTGCACTTTTCCAGTTGCCCCTTTGATGGGGATTTTGGTCTTAGAGACCGGATCCACTGGCTGTTGCACGACAGAGAAGGTGGCTCCCATGTCCACAAGGAAGTTTACCTTTTGGCCCCCCACTGTCAGAGTTATCCTTGGCTATTGGGGGCCAGCTGAGCCCTGACAACCCTAATCCACCTCCTCCACCAGCACGGGAGTCTGTTCCCCAGAACTTTCAGGACACTCCCTTTTCCAGTGTCCTTCCTTGTTGCAAAGTGCACACTGATTTCTTCCAAGCCTGGGTTGGACTCCTTTTCTCCCATGAGTCTTTTCTTTATTCTTATTGTCACTCCGGCCCCTTGGGCCTTTTTCCTCGTTCAGGGCCAGGAGGACCTTGGCCATCCGGGTGTTTAAACCTGCCGTTGGGTCCTCCCGATTGTTGAAAACCTTCTGGGCTACCTCAACCAACTCAGAGATTGATTTCCTCTCAAAGCCTTCGAACTTCTGCAATATTTTCTAATATCTGGGGCCACCTGGTAACAAATGCTACAATGACAGCCCTCTGATTTTGTGGGGCATCAGGGTCAATGCGGGTATACACCCGATAGGCCTCTCACAGCCTATCCTGGAATGCTGCCAGGCTCTCATTAGGCCCCTGGACTGTCTCTGTCACTTTAGAGAGGTTTGTGGGTCTCTGAGCAGCAGCTCAGATGTCCCCCAATAGAGTCTGGTGATACCGATCGAGATCCTCCTTTCCGCTCTCACTATTGGGATTCCAGTCAGGTCGCCTGGAGGGAAACACAGCCTCTAATCTATCTTGGTCAGAGGTAGGCTGCCGATCCGGTCCCAGTACAAATCTCATCCCTTCTGCCTTGACTCTCTCTCTCTCTCCTCTGAAGTGAAAAGAGTTTGTATTAACTGTTGGCAATCATCCCAGGTAGGTTGATGGGTAAAAAACACAGACTCTAAAAGAGAGATTAACCCCTGTGGGTTCTGGGAGAAAGAAGGATTCTGGTTCTTCCAATTGTACAGGTCACTGGTAGAAAAGGGGACATAGACCATGAAAGGATGCCCGTCTGGACCCAAATTTAAAGGGCCTGCCTGTCCTAGTGGCAGCATAGGAACTGCAGGACTGACGGATGCTGTGGGTCCTGCAGAATCTTTCTCTCTCTCTCTCTCTCTCTCTCTCTCTCTCTCTCTCTCTATATATATATATATATATATATATATATATATATATATATATGCTGTCCCTTGCCTAGTGTGAGGAGGGGAGAACGAAGCCGGGTCCTGGACCGGTGTTTTCGGAGGAAAGGAAACCTGCTGTGGAGGAGACAGTGGTTCGGGCCAGGGTCTTTAGCCACCATCGGGCCAGCGTGTGGGGGAGCATACGGGGGAGGCCTTACCCTAGTAAGTGCATCCTCACTTGGACCCTGGAGAACAGGGGGAGTTTTGTTCTTCTGGGTCGACGCCAAGAGGACTGTCTGTCGCTGTCCCAATTTTCCCCTAAGGAGGCAAGCTGTCATCCACCGGGGTTTCTTGACAATATGTCAACACAAATCTGAATATAAGGAATTTGATTAGGATGGCCTGGGCGGCCGTATATGCCATAATGTACCCGGTAGGCAGTGGTCAGATCAAAAGACCCTGCATCAGGCAACCCCCCCCCTGGAAAGTGGGACACTCCCATTCACAGAATCGCAGTAAATCAAAAAGCATTATTAAAACTTTTAAATCTACCCCAGAACTTCAGTTTCTTTCACTTCACACAGACTCTCATACTTACATTCATACACCAGACAGTTCGAGTTTTGACTTCTACCAAATGTTTATTCAGAGTTTAAACATTCGAACCAATTCCTGACTAATTGCCTAAGGGAGCTCTATGGCTTCCCGGGAGGTTATCAACTCCCCTTCCACTCAGTCAGAGTCGGCCAGACTAGTAGGGGGTCGACGAAGATGACTGACCCTAGCACATTTGACAAAGACCAAGACAACAAAGAACAAAGACAAAATAAATCAGCCAAATGCAACCTAAGGCTGCCCGGAACCTCCAGCTCGCTCCTTGAAGTCCTGAAAATTTTTCAAAGAACATTGCAGCAGGGTGTACACAGAGGCAAACAACTTTTTGACAATAAACACCAAGTCAAACAAATACCAGACAGACAAACCCAGTGCAGCCTACAGCCGCACAAACAAGTACCCCAGCCACTGTCGTGGCCGCGGGTCAGGGGCAGGAGTACCACTGCGTCCAGCCCTCCATATAGGTCCTTCTGTGGGACGTACCAAATCCAGTTTAATGACCGGTCCTTTCCTCTCTCAAGAGTCCAGGTGGCTCGGTTTCCGAATTGAAAGTTTTGGGTGGACTGGAAGCTTCCTTGGTAGTCGTTCTTCACAGGTGTGGGGTATCTTGCTGAGTGCCCTGCGACAAGTAAGGGAGAGTCTCCTGCCCTAAACAAGGGATCCCGCTCCTCCCTGCCGGTTATCTCCCTGCAGCCTCCAAATGCTAATGTCTGGCTCAGTATGGAATGGCTCGTCTGGTGCCCCAACTAAAGAAAATTACATTACTCCCTTCTCAAATGCCTGCCCCCTCCTTCGACCATTCCCCATCAGTGTAACAGAGTCAAACCTCACTTCTCTAGTATCTCCAATATCCAGCAATACTCTTCCAGACCAAGTTGTGAAAGGAAAAACTGGACCAGTTGCAGCATAAAACTTCAGAACTTGAGCTGACCATCCTTTCAATAGTTTAACAGTATTCAATAGTCTGCCATGTAAAAAGGAAATCAAATTCTTTATGATACACTGCCAGCACTAACACAACACCCTGTTCCTCATGACTGCGACCACCACCATCCATCCCAGCCCCCCCCCCCGCCAATCCAAACCTAAATTAAACATCAGCTTCTTTTTTCCTTGCCAGTATGAGAAATTATTTAGAAAAAAATCCCCATTCAGACTGCTCCTTGTCCTTATGCTAAGAGTCTGGCTCAGTATGGAATGGCTTGTCTGGTGCCCCAACTAAAGAAAATTACATTACTCCCTTCTCAAATGCCTGCCCCCTCCGTAGACCCCGCCCCATCAGTGAAACTGAGTCAAACCTCACTTCTCTAGTATCTCCAATATCCAGCAATGCTCTTCCAGACCAAGTTGTGAAAGGAAAAACTTTGACCAGTTGCGGCATAAAACTTCAGATCTTGAGCAGACCATCCTTTCAATAGTTTAACAATTTTCAATAGTTTAACATGTAAAAAGGAAACCAAATTCATGATTTTACACTGCCAGCACGAACCCAACACCCTGTTCCTCATGATTGCCACCACCACCATCCACCCACCCCCCAATACAAATATAAATTCACTTTTGGACTTGCAGTTTCTTCATCCATCCTCGTGTTTGGAGTCTCATTCCTTATCTCTACTCATCTATAATATCGTCTTATTAAGTTTCGCTATCTTGAGGCAGCAGATACTACTCAAAGGGGCCTGGCCTCTATATATACACTTAAGGTTAATGAGGAGCCACTCACTTCAGCTCTGGTTGCCCAAAATCCGTGGTTGCCATGGTGTGGCTTGACATCACAAAACCTCAGCTTGACCATCCAGGAGGGGCGGTGGTGGCAGAGGATGCAGAAATCTCAGACACTCTGGTTATAGAACAGAGACGTTCCTCTTAACTCCAAAAATTTTTCCCAAACTGTTCTCTCTCTCTCTCTCTCTCTCTCTCTCTCTCTCTCTCTCTCTCTCTCTCAATTCCTCTAGTTCCATTATAGTCAGCATATGGCAGGGAGGTGGTGTTTCCTCCAAGACAATTGCCATACTCCCCCGTCATTTCAGTGGTCCATTCCACTAAGTTCAGATATTGACGTTTCCTAAGATTTTGAGTTTTTTTTCATGGACTATTTATTTTAGAATATTTACAGATTTACAGAAAAATTGTGAAGATAATAACCATGTACACCATACACAATTTCCCTTATCACTAATATCTTAATTATGTATGCGGCAAATGTAACATGAATTGAATCATCAGTGAAACCTCACTTCTCTAGTATCTCCAATAACCAGCAATGCTGTTCTAGAGCAAGTAGTTAAAGGAAAAACTGGACCAGTTGTGGCATAAAACTTCAGATATTGAGCTGACCATCCTTTCAATAGTTTAACAGTATTCAATAGTCTGCCATGTAAAAAGGAAATCAAATTCTTTATGATACACTGCCAGGACTAACATAACACCCTGACCCTCAGGACTGCGACCACCATCATCCATCCCACCCCCTCCACTATACAAACATAAATTCCCTTTTGGACTTGAAGTTTTTTCATCCATCCTTGTGTTTGGAGTCTTATTCCTTATCTCTACTAGTCTACAATATCGTCTTATTACCTTTCGCTATCTTGAGGCAACAGACACTACTCAAAGGGTCCTGGCCTCTATATATACTCTTTAGATTAATGAGGAGCCACTCACCTCAGCTCTGGTTGCTTAAAATCATTGGTTGCCATGGTGTGGCTTGACATCACAAAGCCTCAGTTTGACCATCCGGAAGGGCGGGGGTGGCAGAGGATGCAGAAATCTCAGACACACTGGTATAGAACAGAAACCTTCCTCTTAACTCCTAAAATTTTTCCCAAACTGACCTCTCTATTTCTCATTTCTTCTAATTCCATTAGAGTCCAGCATATGGCCAGGAGGTGGTGTTTCCTCTAAGACATTTCCCATACTCCCCCGTCATTTCAGTGGTCCATTCGACTATGTTCAGATATGAACCTTTCCAAGGATTTTGAGTGTTGTTTAATGGATGTATTATTATTTTTTTTCCTTTTTTATTTTTAGTTAAGGTATTACAAGTGTGTCCTCATCCCCCCCATTAACCCCCAACCTCCCCCCACACACAAACTCATGCTCCCATCCCCCCGTTGTCCATGGGGATGTATTATTTTAGAATAGTTCCAGATTTACAGAAAAATTGTGAAGATAATAACCATGTACACCATACCCAATTTTTCTCATTACTAATATCTTACTTATGTATGGGTCAAATATAACATTAAGTGAATCATCAGTGAAACAGAGTGAAACCTCACTTCTCTAGTATCTCCAATATCCAGCAATGCTGTTCTAGAGCAAGTTGTTAAAGGAAAAACTGGACCAGTTGTGGCATAAAATATCAGATTTTGACCTGACCATCCTTTCAATAGTTTAACAATATTCAATATTCTACCATGTAAAAGGAAATCGAATTCATTATTTACACTGCCAGCACTTACACAACACCGTATTCCTGGTAACTGTGACCACCACCATCCATCACAACCACCCAATCCAATCCTAAATTACACATCAGCTTCTTTTATTCCTTGCCTGTATGAGTAAGTGTTGTGGAAAAAATCCCCCTTCAGTCTTCTCCTTGTCCTTATTCTAGGTGTCTGTCTCACAATGGAATGGGTTGTCTGGTTCCTCAATTAAAGAATTTTACATTACTCTCTTCTCACATTGCTGCTCCCTCCTTAGATGCCTCCCCATCTTCTGAAACACGCAAAAATACAAACACATTTCCTTTATACCCTTGCTGGTATTTATTCAAGGAGACCATTAATGTTTTCATCTTCTCATAATGCCCATTTCTGAAGTATTTTTTATAGAGGGATACACATTATTAAGTGGGTTTCTCTGGGAGACCCTGGATATCACCTGTGCTAGATGAATACTCTAGCACGTCTTCTTCTGCATTTGTTGGCTTGCTAACTGGAGGTTTTCCCTTTCCTGTAGTAAAATGCAATTATCTGATTCTTTCTGTCTTTCTCCCTCTTGTCTTCATACAGCTTAAGGTCCACATTTACCATTGCCACTATGTTGGTTATGTTGTTTGGAAACAAGTTAAACACAGAAAGACTTTGGTTTTGGGGAAGATATTAGAAAATGATTATGAAACGGGCTTGTACTTGAATGACAATGGATTGAATGAGGAATTGTCTGTGGCCAAAAAGCACAAGGCCAGAATCTTGGGTGAGGAATTACTGGGTAAGTGGCAGCATTTGAATAAGGTATTCTGACCTTATCC